>NW_013665816.1:232954-242835 GCF_000517525.1 Limulus polyphemus | reverse complement strand
CGAAGGACAAAGCTAAGTTAAGTTATGTCAACTCGTAATCAACTCGCTCATCGTGAACACTTGATAAGATATTAAGGAAGTTCCAGACTAGAAAGAAGACTTTATATTGCTTGTAAGTTTGTGAAATTTTTGTATATAAATCATTGTGGGTAATAACTATTTGTAATAACTGTGAATGTAAATTGTATTGTTGTGTGTATATTAAAACATATTTGTGTTAAAAAAGAAAATTGTTTGTACCAATCTTGTTGGCAAATATCATAAACTGACTATATATCGGCTTTTACTTAACTACTAAATCCAAAGTACAATTTAACTACTAAATCTAAATTTAGCAATTAACTCAATTTCAGGCTATTTGAAATTCTAATACGTAACACTAGACATGCAGATTTTACAATGAGAGATTGAAAATATGAGAAGCTGCTAAAGGCAGCTCAATAAAGTGGTGTCTGTATAATTTAGAATAATTTAACTACTAAATTTAATATATAATTTAACTCAGTTTTAGGCTATTAGAAATTGTAATAAGTAACATTATGTAGCATTGTAAAGTACACTAAACCAAACTCAGTCGTTAAAATGAATTAAAGGGTCGTGAACAGACTGTGAAAATAGATAATACTTTATTTATTTAGTATGTACTTACTCAGTCAGATATTTTGGATATAAAGCTATTTACTGGGTTGCGAATAGCCATCAATGTTTATAAAAGGTTGAAAAACACTCCAATAAACTGTTAGTCTTAGCAAGGACGCAAATTCGAAGCTCTGTCTTAGTTTCCTCTCACTATTTTAATACATGGCCTGGTGGTTAGGACACTCGACTCGCAATCTGCGGGTCGCGGGTTCGTAACCCCGTCCCACCAAACATGCTCGCCCTTTCAGCTGTGAGGGCGTTATAATGTGACGGTCAATCCCACTATTCGTTGGTAAAAGAGTAGCCCAAGAGTTGGCGGTGGGTGGTGATGACTAGCTGCCTTCCCTCTAGTCTTACACTGCTAACTTAGGGACGGCTAGCGCAGATAGCCCTCGTGTAGCTTTGCGCGAAATTCAAAAAAAACAAACAAACAAACTATTTTAATAATTTTGCTTCAGTGAAGCAACTGTGTCACAATTCTAGTGAGCTTGACATTTTAAATCCTTATCAAAGCCAACATATGTATGTATAACTATTCTATGAAGCTGGTATATTTGTATTGTTTTTGTCTAGCAGCAACACGTGAGCATTAGATGAGGCACTCTGTTTGAATATCAAAGTAAGTGTTGCGTAACGTACTAAACAGCAGGCTGCCGCAGATTCCTGATCAGCATTAACCTGATAAAATGCAAGGGATGAAAGTGAACACAAAGGTGGTTTTACCTTATTGGATGGTTGAGCCCGATAATAAGTACCACGCTTTACTGACATATCAGAGTTTGGTGGCCAAACAGTCTGTTTCAGCCTCTCAGGGACAGACTTACCTGGTGCTGGCCGACTACATGCAGCGTATCAGATACAATGAATTCGCGCTAGGATTAAGCGAGTAGACTTCGCTGTATCATCATTAACATGGTCTATACCTCACAATGGAGCTAAATTACAACAAAAAGTCAATATATACAACTCTAGTGTTATATAGAGGTCAGAATGGAGTTTCTTTTTAACAAAAGGCCTGGAATTTGCAAGGATGACCTCTCCTCATCCTACAACTATCTTCTAGATCAGGGCTTAACTGACCCGAGTGACCCCAGACATTCCCAAATGACCTGTTCAAGGAGTTGTTTGCCAACTACGCTGGATTGTGTATCGTTTCCTCTGAAGGAACAAGTAGTTGATTATACACGTGGATTAGAGAATGCTCTGTCTCATTCAAAGCAGTCTCTACCGACCACAGAGGACCACTTTTCGCCTTCGCATGGCCTAGACACGTATTGGGTCAACAAAGAGAGTATTCATTTAAAACGAATTGAGACTCGTGAACATGATCGTGAACTAAGTTGTGTACAGAAGTTTTGTTCACAGGATATCCCTCAGTGTATATTAAAAACCAAACTTCTTCCGTCGGAAAACCCTTATTGCAGTTCTGCAGAAATACAAAGTAACAGCCAGTGGAAAACCATTAGGAGCGACGACGTCGGTACTTGTAGTTATCGCCGCGGTGAAAGTAAACCTTTTCCGGCAATTGTCCGTAAACGAAGGATGGCAGCTAATGCTCGAGAACGACGCCGAATGCACAGTCTTAATTTAGCCTTCGATCGTCTCCGGGAAGTGGTGCCCTCGATTGGTGAGGATCGAAAACTGTCTAAATACGAAACACTTCAAATGGCTCAGAGTTACATTACAGCTCTAACAGACCTGCTGAATAAGTAAGCTTTGGATGGTCATATAATAATAAATTCTTAACGGCACTGTTAAATTTGTAGTTCTCGTAGTTACAGATTGGTCAGTCATTTTAACGTTTAGATTTGTGAAGTGTAGCATAATTATAGCTTATTCTTCTCGGTGGTCCATAAGACGTTAAGTGCCTTAAGATGAAGCTACATTTCTTTGTTGTGATATGTTGTTTAGTTGCTTCAGCTTTTACCTTTGTTTATTGTATTGTAGTTTAATTCGATAAACCAACAGTTTCTTGTAACATGTTTTCTACCACACACAAGCTCTTTTCGGTTGTGTATAGTTTTAATAACTAATACATAATTCAGCATGTTAGATTTTGTCTAGATTCGCCGGTGCTATTCCATATATATCTCAAGTCAAGGGATGTGTTATTATTTTATCGTTACACCAAAATGTTAATTTTAAAATAAACTACAGTAAATTTATTCTATGGAATCAACAAAATCAGACGTTAATACACATTTATTCAGTACATAAAAAACTAGTTTTTAAATTTATAAATCTTTTTTTGAGAAAAAAAATTGCGATTTACTACCGTATCTGTATATATTTATATATATATATAAACATACCCAGAAACTCTTTTACTGGAAATTAATGTACAATAAATTTTGTATGATAAAAAAAAACTCACAGTCAATTCGAGACTTTTGTCTGACTCCTTTTCTTTGGTGGGAGAGTGAATTGTTAACTTCAGTTTCATGATATGTGCGGTATAGTTGCAAGCCATCTCCCCCCATATGATAGATTTACATGCTAAATGCTTCTAATTTATATTTTATCAGGATAGTATTAGCACTGAGTTGATTTGTATTACATCTTTACATCTTATCTTATCATTTTATCTGAACAATGCTGTAAACATCCTGAGCAAAGTTTTCTGAATAAAAGCCTGATTGAAAAATTCGAACCTGATGGTGACTTGTTCTTTTCAAGTGTTAAAAATAATGTTGAAAATCATTTCATGTGCACAATTAGAATTTAACATTTACCTAAAAGAAATATCTTATTTCAATACTATGATCAATTTGTAATTTCTATATTAAAGAAAAAACACAGTTTTGGAGTAAATTTGAATTGCAAACTTCTTTCAGGCTTTCAAACACTTTCAAAGGAAACTAAAAAGCAATTAGCAGTAACATATCTACCTTTTAAAATGCTCCCCCGTGGCTCAGCAGCAAGTCTGAGGGCTAACATCGCTAAAAACCGGGTTTTGATATCTGTGGTGGGCACAGTGCAGACAGCCTATTGTGTAACTTTGTGCTTAACAACAAACAAGTAACCCTGATAAGATCGTTATCGTTAGGCATTGTAAATATAGAAAAATCCGAAACACGGTGATACATCGGTAACGTGAGAACAACAAATAACTTTGTCATTCCTCTTAACATCATCTCTTTAGCATGTGAGCCACAGCAAAAAGCATTTGCAATACCAAGTAGACAACTCATAATTACCTAAAATTAAAAGATCACAAGAGCATGTTCTTAAGCTTTTTCTCTTCAATAGATTACCGATTTTGTTATTTTTAGCACAAAGCTGCACAATGGGTTATCTGGGCCCTATTCATCGCGAAGAAGTGAATCCCTGATTTTAGCGTTGTAAGTCCGTACACTTACCACTAACCCCTCGGGAGATTTTTCTCACTAAGTTTCTCGTATAAATGTATTCAACTCTTGAGTCTATGGATGTATAGACACGTGTTTTTTGTTTTCTTTTTACTGCTAGCTTTGATTTCTTACTGATTCATTTCAGTATCAAACTGTGAGCAAATCGGGTTTTCATCTCTCTTGACCATACATAATTTGTCTGTAACATGAAATGAATGTCTTCGTATACATTTATATATATATGGTTCAATAACACACATAACTATTAGTCCACCGGTGGGTCTGTGGGAGTATCCTGACTTACAATACTAAACTCCGATTTCCCGCGATGGATAATGTGCAGATAATCCATTCTGTAGTTTTGCGCTAAAAACAACTAGACAAAAAAAAAAATCTTATATCAAATGGTATAAGAATATGTAATTTTTAAGGCTCATGAAAATGATTGTCTGAGCTATTCATGTGTGGGTGAAACATATATATTCCTTATTTATTACATGAAAAAACATAAATTATACAATCGTGTGAAATTCTTAAATTTTAGGAACACAATTTCTTTTTATGTGAGGTTCAGTCGCAGCTGCACATTACCCTCAAGTCATTTGGTGACCAAACTGTGCTTATTTTGAAACATATTTCTAAAATAAAACCTAATAAAAATACATTAATTCTCAAAATACAAGTTATCCGCTGTTAGTCGACTTTTAGTATGTAACGTATGACTTATGTACATTCCATAACAGAATAACCCAACTAAAACGTGTTTTATTTTGAAGAAGTTTGAATAATAAGACAGTGTATTTAGGATGCTTACCTCATGGTACTATGGAAATAAAAATTTCTAGATAAGATCTGACGTAAGAATTAATTTATTTCCACCAGGAGGCAGATACAGGCAATTTTATTTAGGCAGAAATAGTGCTAGAATGTTTTTCCAGGTTTTAAAGGATTTTTTAAGTTCTTCCATTTGCTAATTTTATTTTAGACGAGTTGTTTTCTTAGATGTCTCTATAAATAAAGGAAGCATGGTGCTCGTGACTTGAGTAATGAACTGGCGCACAGCGGTATAAGTAGTACAGTTTTATTCATGTTGACCGTCAATGAGATTGCCAGCCACATTCAACAGCTGCTGTATGTAAAACATTTGCATCCCTGCAGTAAGTTTTATAATACATAATAAACATTAAAAGTGCTATCATGCTTCTACATGGTTTGAGCACGTTATGCTAAAACGATTTTGAAGCATCACCACTTCGTTATAGTACATGTCGCTACGTCCAGCCATGCCCTTTCTGGCAATTACACATTTTGTCAACAGCCCTGCCGCGTGGTTTCTATTGTCAAAGGCTCTGTCATGTCCAAGTCACAATCTAGTTGCTACATACTTTCCATAATCCATCTAGTGTACAAGGATGATGATTTCCCAGTGTCTATTTCAACAGTTCGATCACATAGTGAATTGACTGGTATGTCTTCAAATGAAATACCTTGGATATCATTTTAATTGCGACGGCTGAACTGATATGTAGTAGAAGCAACTTGTGTACACGTGACTAGAATTGTTCTTCCAAATAGGACAAGTGTACGATTTTGGCCATTGATCTTTGTGTTCGAGAGTTATCACCTGTTTCGAGACGCCGTACTTTGTTTACCACGGCTCGTATTCGACGTTTTGTAGGTATCTTTCTTCAAGGTCCTGGTATTCTACATTGATCCATATTCATTTGTTTATCAGTGCCATGAAGTATAAGGAATATCTCCGTTTTAGAAGAGCGTTGTTAAGTGCCTTCCCAAAAGCAATGCAATCAACTTTCAGTAGCAGCACACTACCTACATACACTAAACAATGTCAAAATGTAGTTATCATATATGCCGTTCCACCGCGATTTTGTATCGGATGTGGCTGTCAGACGACTTGCTGATTTACATTTTCAAATCGTTTTGATATAACCCATTTATCCGTGTATAAGAAAAGTGTTAGATAACTTCACAAGATCGAGATTAACACAAGCTTCCAATATAGGTTCTACGGGGGATGATAATTTGCATTTATATATTACTCATGCAGAATGTCGATGTTGAGTCTTATCCACAGAGTATATACCGTAGTTTTCAAAAGACCCAAGAAAACTTTTAAAACTACTTAGAACCGTATATTTATCAATTAATTGATTATATTCAAATAATAATTGTTGTCGGCAGAACATTACGTATTTCAGTAACAGATTTTGAATCCTCTATACCTTCTGCTATATATGTAAGTTGGAAAATTTATAGTTAGCACTAGCTATTATTTGGGACTACCACTTCCTTATCACTAGCTACAAATTATTGTCTCACCGAGTAATGGTAAACAGAGAATACTACTGTTGCATTATTTGGGACTACTATTTCACTGAGTGTTAGAAATCATAGAATACAATATTCTACTGAAACTTAGTTACGAGACAAACTGCTATACTAAAAATACTACACATAAAAGTATTATTATTGTAAGTTCTGTCTCCCCCGATGGAGATTTGCACCACTAAGTTCGATGTTTCGTTTACCCGCGGTAGACACAGCAGATAGCTGTAAGTGGCTTCGCTCTGATACAAACGAACAAACTTATGAGTGCTATCCATTAGAGTAGATTATTCTACAGATTATTATCCCCAAGAGAATACTGCTATTCTTCTAAATACTAGCCAAAAATTGAAACTAGAGTTGTCATGACTACTAACCATTATTGAGGGCTGCTGAGTACTAATCACAAACAGAGACAACAATTTAAAAGAGTATTAGTCAGAAATGGAGTCTACTATTCTACTTACTAGTTGTCACAAACAAAGGTTGGTATACTACTGAATACTTGTTACTGAAGACTCTACTATTCAACTGTGCTCATTTACTACTAGGTAACTATGTATAACTCAAGTAGGACTATTATTCTACTAATTCCTCTAAAGTAGCGGACACTATCAAGCTACTAAGCAATAACCAGCAGTGTGGACCACTGTTCATTTTAGCATCAGCCACAAGCGTTAACTGCGCTTCTGATGAGTACTAAACAAAGACTGATATCCTTTGATTTACTATCAACCGATGGAATACAGTTCTACTTGGTATTAGCCATCAGTGTTTACTATTATTGCACTTGCCACTAATGAGAACTACTACTCTACTGATAACCAGCCACGAACTAGTTACTGTCTATATACAGATAGCACTATTCCTATAGCCACGAGTTATTTACTGTCTATGAACAGACAGCACTATTCTACTAGCCACGAGTTATTTACTGTCTATGAACAGACAGCACTATTCTATTAGCCACGAACTATTTACTGTCTATGAACATACACTACTATTCTAATAGCCTCGAGCTAATTACTGTCTATGAACAGACAGTACTATTCTACTAGCCACCAGTTATTTAATGTCTATAGAGAGACAGTACTATTCCACTAGCAACAAGCTATTTGCTGTCTAGGAACAGAGAGTACTCTTCCACTAGCCACGAGCTATTTACAGTCTATGAACAGATAATACTATTTCACTGGCCACGACTTATTTAATGTCTATAAACAGACAATACAATTTTACTATCCACGAATTAGTTACTGTCTATGAAAAGACAGTTTTATTTCACTATCCACGAGCTATTTACTGTCTATAAACAGAAAGTACTATTCCACAAGCCACGATTTATTTACTGGGCATGAACAAATAGTACTATTCTATTAGCCACGAACTATTTACTGTCTATGAACAGATAGTACTATTTGACTAGCCACGAACTATTTACTGTCTATGAACAGATAGTACTATTTGACTAGCCACGAACTATTTACTGTCTATGAACAGATAGCACTATTTGACTAGCCACGAACTATTTACTGTCTATGAACAGATAGTACTATTCGACTAGCCACGAATTAGTTACTGCCTATGAACAGACACTAGTATTCCACTATCCATCAGGTAGTTACTGTTTATGAACAGATAGTACTATTCCACTAGCCACGAGCTATTTACTGTCTATGAACAAACAGTACTATTCTACTAGCCACGAGATGTTTACTGTCTATGAACAGACAGTACTATTCTACTAGCCTCGAGCTAGTTAAGATCTATATACAGATAGTACTATTCCACTAGCCGCGAGCTAGTTACTGTCTACTGATATACAGTGCTATTATACTTACCACAAGTTATATACTGTCGTTGAACAGCCAGTACTATTCACTAGCCATGAGCTATTTACTGTATATGAACAGACAGTACTATTCTACTAGCCTCGAGCTAGTTAAGATCTATATACAGATAGTACTATTCCACTAGCCACGAGCTAGTTACTGTCTACTAATATACAGTGCTATTATACTTACCACAAGTTATGTACTGTCGTTGAACAGCCAGTACTGTTCACTAGCCATGAGCTATTTACTGTATATGAGCCTACAGTATTATTCTACTAGACACGAGCTAGTTACTGTTTATGAATATACAGTGCTACTCTACTAGCCACGAACTATTTACTGTCTATGAACAGATAGTACTATTCGACTAGCCATGAATTAGTTACTGTTTATGAACACATAATACAGTTATTTTAGCCTCAAGCTATTTACTGTCTATGAACAGAAAGTATTAATCCACTACTCACGAGCTATTTAATGCCTATGAACAGACAGTACTATTCTACTAGTCTCGAAATATTTATTGTCTGAACAGTGTTACGTATTACAATTTCGAATGGTTTCAAACCGAGCTAAATGATTATTTAAATTTAGTAGTTAAATATATGCCAATATATCTCCAATATATGGTATTTGCCAACAAGATTGATACACACACAGTTTTCTCTCTTTTTAATACAAATATATTTTAATACACAAACATCAATACAATTTACAATAACAGTTAACAACTAATAATGATTTATATACAAAATTTTCACAGACTTATAAGCAATATAAAGTGTTCTTTCAAGTCTGGAACTTCCTTGATATCTTATCAAGGGTTGACGATGATCGAGTTAATTTTGAGTTGACGTAGGTATAATTCACTTAACATGGAGCTAGCTAGCCCTGTAGTTCTCGCTGATCACTCGCCGCTTACAGGTCGAGTTTCCACTGATGACATTAGATAATGTTTTCGTAAAAGTACTAATGTCCAATATGAATCCACTGAAAAATTTATAAACTTTTCTGGTCAAATATCTGAAGTTTCCCGATTAATAAGTGTTAATCACAGTTATAGCTTATGGAGTTTATAGTGCACCAATTACAGCAACCCAATAATAGATACTGTTTTTAGGCGTGTCGCGTTTGTTATATTTATAGGCGTTGGAGAGTTTCTCGAAATTTCAGATTATGTAATAATAGAAAGCTAAACTAGCATTTACTTACACACATATAATGTTGATTCTTACACTCGAGAATCTTCTACAACTTTATAGAATAGGCGGGAGTTTCGCAATACATATTTAACAGTATAATTTATATACATTTCTAAATCTATATACTACTAAAACTCTAAGATTGTTTGTGTGTTTGCTTGTCTGTAATTAAATAAAGCAAAAACGGCGCAAAATAGCGCCCTATTTGTAATTAAATGAGAATATAAATGAGAAAAGAAACAGAATAAAACAAGTTTCGTTAAAATCGGGTCACGGGTTACCGAGTTAGCCCCGTTTTTCGGGTCACTTTTATAGAAATTTCTAGATGAATTTAGGTACACAAGATGGCGCTACATATCGGTTTATCTATATATCTATTCTTTTTCCACGTGATGAATCACTTTAAAATATATTCTATACAACAATATATGCACAACATATATTAAATGATGATATGTAAATGTGTTATAGCGGCGAGTAGAAAGAACAACAATAAAATAAACCTAAAA
>NW_013665816.1:226606-232309 GCF_000517525.1 Limulus polyphemus | reverse complement strand
ATTTTCTTGTATTATGAATAACACGAATGGATTGAAATATTTAATTAAATTATCTCAAAATAAACCTTCATTTCTGTTCAATATTGAAATTAGCTTGAATTCTTCATAACCTCTGGATAGTGGTTGACCCAATGGATCACGGTGGTCTAGTATAAATTAAATGTAAACAACCATCGATATTAAAATAAACATATAATAATAAATCCGTCACAATAGACAGTACTATTATACTACCCTCGCGCTAGTTAGTGTCTATGAACAGACAGTACTCTTTCACTAGCCACGAGTTAGTTACTGTCTATGAACAGAAAGTAAAATTGTATTAGCTTCGAGCTGTACACTATCTATGAATTACCCACCAGCTGAGAATACTCTTCTACTAAGTACAAGCAACAAATGTTGAGAGATACCAGCCAGAGGAGATCATAGTTCCTCCAGAATATGTAATCAGTGTTTATTATTATTCTATTATGCACTTGTCACCACTGGAAATAACTATTCTTCTGGTTACTAACCATCAGCGATACTACGCTTCTAATTGCCAGTTTCCATTATTGGTAACTACTGTTCTACTGAATTCAAGATATTACAAGGAAAAAAATAAGAATTCAAATGAATTATTTCCACACGCGGTGATTGCAACTGTTCTTAGTACTAGTTATCAGCGTTAAAAGCTGATTGTAGCATGATTATAGCAATGATATGTGAGCTATAGTCAACTGAATATTGTTATTTTACAGAGCATCAGGCGTCTGCGTGGATTTCTATTATACTAAGTGCTAAGTACCAGCCGAGGCTAGTAATCTACTAAATCCTCAACATCGGTGTATTTTTCTTCGTAATACTATCCAACAGCATTGACATCTATTCTACTGAACACATAAAAAACCAGTATTCTATTACGTACCACTGCAAACCAGTTGACTACATTAGCTACAAATGGTGACTGCTATTCTATCTAATAGCTGGTTTCAACAAAGAGTACTATTACACTAACCGTTAGCCACCAGCGGTGACTGCTATTCAACCGAGTAATAGCTATCAGCAGAGACCATAATACAAAATAATAATAAAATACAATATTATATTTAATGCTGTGCGTACTAGCTAATAATCTAATAATGATAGTGCATGGGGAGAGGACAAGGGCTTGTTAGCCATAGGGGCAGGTTGACACAGTGCCGATAACTTTCGTGTGCTGAAGTTAGTAACCGTGATACCATGATTGCTTACACATTCACGCGTCACTTGATTTCATACACGATGTGTGCAGGAGTAAAAATTTATGTTTCCACATACATAAGAAGTGAATATCTTAGATTGAATATTTGATGAAGAGAAGTTAGATTACACAGTATCTAAAATGCATTATTTCTGTTATATAATGATACATAATCTTTTTTTTTTTGATAATTGTGAAAGGAACGGTAAACACAAGTCATTTCTAGCAAAATGGTGGTTTGGGACATGTTGACACGTTTCACTTAAGGCAGTCAATCAGTCCCACTATGAGGAATTTGCATGTATTTTTTTACGCTCTTATATCTAAAGATAGATATAATACAAACATATTTAAATACATCTTTAATTAATGTTTAAATGTTAAAAACAATTAACGAAAATTAATTAAAATTCTTACAAATTTTTTAGTGCGTTGCTCTCTTTTCATTATATTCTTTTGATATTTTTCTAAACTTTGAATTTCAAACTGTGTTTGTAGGCATTATGGTAAAAAAAACAGTTCAATTGTTTTTAATTTCATTTATTTAAATTTGCAATAGGTATATTGATATAAATAAACTATTTTTGATTTAATTTCGTACATGCCAACTTACCATAGAGCGTGTCAACTTGCCTCGTACTCAGGGAATGTTGATACACAGTGCATACTCTTCTTTGATACTCATTTCTGAGAAAATTAGCAAAGATGTGAGTGTGTTGTTTTAACTGTGTAATAGAGGAAGATGTCTAGTTTATGTTGGTATCAAATTTTTTATCTTGAGGTTCAGAGGTGACTTCTATTTAAAAAGTTAAAAAAGTGAATCAACAGCCACGGCCTTCCTTCCCTACTAAAACGAATAGGACATACTTCTTTACTTGAGATTTGCTAGAAATGAAAAACATTTTGGTGATTGCTATAACCCTTTCACTTTCTCTTGTGTTTTACTTCAATTCGCTTATATTATCAATTTGATTTTACTGATGCTGAAAAGCGCTTATTTCTATTAATTTTCTTTAGCCCCCTCCAGTAGCACAGCGGCATGTCTACGGACTTACAAAGCTAGAATCCGGATTTCGATACCCGTAGTGGGCAGAGCACAGATAGCCCATTGTATTGGTTTGTGTTTAAATTTAAACAAACACATCTTTTCTTTAATGGGACCTTTTCTGCAAAACTAATGAACACTTTCCCCTTTTTAGGCTTGTATTACAGTTAAACGTAATTATATTTCTATGGGTTAAATTAAAGTTAAACAAAACTATTGAACCTTTCTGTGTAACGAAAGTCTTTCATATTTTTTTGGGAAAGATGATTAATTTCGACAACTTATACTGAAGGCCGTATTTCTCAAATAGCCATGCTGTTTTTTGTTTCCTGGCCTGGCATGGCCAGGTGGTTAGAGCGTTTGACCCGCAATCTGAGGGTCGCGGGTTCGAATCCCCATCCCACCAGACATGCTCGCCTTTCAACCGTGGGGGCGTTAAAACGTGATGGTCAATCCCACTATTCGTTGGTAAAAGAATAGCCCAAGAGTTGGCGGTGGGTGGTGATGACTAGCTGCCTTCCCTCTAGTCTTTTACTGCTAAATTAGGGACGGCTAGCGTAGATAGCCCTCGTGTAGTTTTGCGCGAAATTCAAAACAAACCAAACTTTCTGTTTCTCCTTCTTTTTAACAATGGCTAAGCAACAATGTTTCTAAGAAACTAAGCTAACAAATGTCAACGTTGTTTCACTCTTCTTGTTTGGGTTTCCATAAACCAGATAATATCTTAGGTCTACCTACGTAATCCACATCTAATTTCAAACTTACTAACAAAACAAGTTTGTCTGTGCCGATAAAAGCACTATCTCGTTGTATTCTTGATGTTTTGTCAGGAAAAAAATATATATCCGTATATCTCACATCAAAAAGTACACATCTCTATTAAGTAGCAGGTTTCTAAATTAATATAATGTACTACCTATTCTACAAAGCTAGAAACACACCGTATTTTACTCTATTGTCAAAGGTCGGAAGTTCCCTTTGATTACTTATCCCGCCAAAAGTTTCCTCTCTCTTGCCTGCAGGTGTAAACCGCTTACACTGAAGCCGAAATGAAAAGATACGGAGAAACTGTTAATTTAAGGTTCGTCCGAAGTGTCAACTCACAGTAGTTATTTGGAACTTAAGGTGGCAAAAATGGGAGGGATTCGCTGTGAAAACCAGGTCTTCTTACTGAGGTGATTCATCAAAACACATAGGCTAAAGGTGCTGACTGACAAGCTACATTCTGTTCGATAATAGCTTCGGTTTAAAACATACTTCTAGGTTAACATTTATATCCACCTTTACCTGTAATTCTTCGTATTATCTCCAGGAAATGGTAGTAGCACAAATCTAGCAAGCAGTATCTCTTGTTAGCTAACGTTTACTGATAACCAGAAGCGAAAGTGCCTCAATCACCGAAAGGCAATTGTATTTTGTTTGTCTGTTATTGTGCCTAGTAAACATATACAACTTTTATTGAGAATCGTACAGAAGAAATATTTGAAATATTTTTAGTTATATAATACCCAGGAGCACTTTCAAGTTGTTTAAAATAAACAGAGTACAACAGCTTAAGAACAGATTCTGGATCCTGGTGGACACTTTCAGGATCAATAACCTTCATAAATACAGATTCAATTAACATTCTCACAGAGTGAGATAAATACGTCTAGTGGTTAACGAATCGGAACGTTTTAAAACTCAGATGCACGAAAATCTCTTGCATAAAAAATCAGTGTACAGTTGCAGGGCAGATTCCATTTTATATGTTCATAGGTGGTTAATACTTGTGCCTCTCCCACCCCCGTTGGCTCAGCAATAATTCTGAGGGCTTGTAGCTCAAAAAATCTGGTTTCAATACTCACGGCTAGCTTAGCACAGACAGCTTATTGTATAGTTTGTGCTACTTTCACTCTCCAAAAACTTGATAGAATTTAGACACAAAGGTGATAGACATTTTCAGAGCAGTTGAAAATATCTGGTAATATAGTATTTAAATACTCTTCAAATAGTCGACATAATGAAGGGAATGGGCATATTTTAAAGCGGTTAAAGTAATCTATTTAACACCTTCAGAACAATTGTCAAAACTAACTTAATAACATGTTAGCAAGTCTTACTGCAGCTGACAAAATGGAAAATAACCAGTGATGGATATGGAGAAAGTCAGGTTGTATTTCGCTCTAATCACAAGCATTAGTTAAATGAAAACATCGGATGATAAATCCACTTAATAATTACTCACTAGTGACTCAAGACTTACCAAAACCACCTTAAACGGTTTTCTATCCATCTGTCTGGTCAACTAAATGTTTCCTCGCGCTTTTCTCTGGTGTACCTGCCAATCCAATCCATTCATCATTCTTCAACGGAACCCAAAACGGAAGATTATACACAGAGAGAAGTAGGACACTTTCAGAGGAATTTATCTTTGTGATGTTGTTGATCGTTAAAAGAAAAAAGGGTAATTTATTATAGTCTTGTTGCCAACGACCAGTTACAAAAAGATGAATTACGTTAAAATGTTAACATTATTTTCACTGAAGTGTGTCATTTGGGTGTTTTGTTTCGATTGCTATAAATACCTTGAACTTATGGCAAAACAAAAGAATGTTCTTGAAGATATCGCGTTCCTACAAAAACTGTTTTTTTAAACAAAAGAAATAAAAGAACTTGACAAAGCTTTTGAATAATGTTTTTAAAAGATATACCTATATTACTTCACGCCATGTTAAGAAGGGATGTTTCAGATGTTATATTAACTACTGTGATGATTTTCGTTTAAGTGCCTATTATTTCTTATATTTATTTGCTTCCCTACATTTTTTCAACAATAAAGATCTACAATAAGTTTTTGTTTTTCTGTCGAGAATTTCTTTTCCTGCACTGGTGACACTAAACCGAAACGGACAGTTGCTTATGGTGACACTAAACCAACACAGACAGTTGCTTATAGTGACACTAAACCAAAACAGACAGTTGCTTATGGTGACGCTAAACCGAAACAGACAGTTGCTTATGGTGACGCTAAACCAAAACAGACAGTTGTTTATGGTGACGCTAAACCGAAACAGACAGTTGCTTATGGTGACAATAAACCGAAACAAACAGTTATTTATGGTGACACTAAACCGAAACAGACAGTTGCTTACGGTGACACTAAACCGAAACAGACAGTTGCTTATGGTGACACTAAACCGAAACAAACAGTTGTTTATGGTGACACTAAACCGAAACAAACAGTTGTTTATGGTGACACTAAACCGAGACGGACAATTGCTCAGCCACTAATATTTCACAATATTATCTTATGTCAATAAGATATCAAATGAAACAAAAACGGACTTTCACAATGAAAATATTTTGCATGTAATTCCTTTATTGAAGCTAACTTTCGATCCTCTTCTGACTCAACTAACAACAAACGAGTGCCCGGCATGGCCAGGTGGATAAG
>NW_013665816.1:213435-225652 GCF_000517525.1 Limulus polyphemus | reverse complement strand
GCTAGCGCAGATAGCCCTCGTGTAGCTTTGCGCGAAATTCCAAAACAAACAACAAACGAAAACATACACATATTTAAAAGCAGAAGTCAATACCATTAATGAAAGTGTCGAGAATAGCGCATCTTCGAGATACCAACTACTTATAAAATTTCAGATCACATTTGATTTTGTTCAGACAAAAAGAAAGTTACACAGTAACTTTACTTAATCCATTAAGCTACCACGATGAGTTATTTTTGATGTTTTATAAATGAATTGATTAATATTCAATTTATTAAAAATGAAGCTTACATCTCTAATCAAGAAAAACGGATAAAAACGCCTTCAGATAAGCAATCAGAAGACTTTTAAACTGTTTTTCAATTTAAGCTTTATTTACGACTCGGACATGACGTTATTAGCCGAAGTTCATGTGTTTCTCAGTCGTCTTATACGACCAGATAGTCACTTAGTGTTGATCCCAAATACTTCTTAAGAAAGCTAGGGTGAGAAAACACGTTATGGAAAATTAACACTTACAACTAATAACAACATTTTTGTAAATAATACATCTATTTTTTTAACATGTGGATATGCTTAGTCGAAGAAAGTGGCAAACTTTGTTTTAATATACAAATAATATCGTTTTCTGTATAGAAATGTAAATTATATAATGTGACGAGTGGCAGCTTTATTAAACTTTAAAAGTTACGTTATTAACAAAACCGACACGATCTTCTTAATTTCTTTGGTCATGATAGGCTAGGGGCTTATAACGATAAGTACGCTTGAACATAAGCAAACAAACGTTGTTTATATAAAAAGTTCGATTAATAAAATCATTAATTTAATTAATTTTAAAGACGGAAAAATGATAATATGAACCATTATTGGTTATGCACAAAAATATTTTAAAATGTTATTAATGTGCTTATTCTGTATTTGCTATACAAGTAGTGTACAAATTAATTACCGTGTTTTTATAACTAAAAAACAACAAATTTCTCATGTAGTTAGCTTAAAATTTCATCATTGAACCACAAAAACGCAGCAATAGAGGCAAGTCCCACCATCTTCATCATTTTTAGTAACAAAACAAACCTTTTCAATATAATATATTTTTTGTGTGGCGTTTGAACAGTCTTTATAATTTGTCTGACTAATTAATTTTAAGTCTGAAGTTTAGTTAATCACCTATATATATTCATAAATTTGTTTCTAAGTAATTTTCCCCTAGTCTACTCTTTATGAACTCTCAGGGTAATACCATTCATTAGATGTCACCACACTTAACATGTGAATTAACTGAACAATAAAAAAAAACAAAAAACAGCTTGTACAATAGATGTGTGACGAATATCGCACATATTCAGATCTTGAATAAAGCTTACAAATTGGTAATTAAGGGCTTTTGTAGTATGTTATATTCAACTGTTCAGTGAGGCAACCGGTTCAGCGTGTTTTTCAAGCTGAAGACTGAAACGGGAAGTATCGAGGGCTAGGTATTTGAAAAAGGCTGTACGGGGTGAGGGGGAAGGCTGACTTTGTGAATGTGGATTTCTTCCAATCTTGTGTAACTAATAATTTTATTGTAACAAACAGTTATGAGTTTTCCAAAGAAGTGTCTAAACTAATTTTTATGAACCTGTCTACATTGCTAGTCTAGAGATTGAGTCTTTATATACAAATTTACCATTAAAGGAATAATAGAGTTAAGTAGTAATTTAATTCTAAAGTTGTTAGTGGTAGAACTAAATTTATTTTTATTAAGTTATTAGAATTTGTAACCAAAGAGTCTAATTTTGTTTAATGGCTGTTATTATGAACAACTTCATGGAGTGTCTATGGGTTCCAGAGTTGCACCATGTTTAGCTAATATGTTTAAAGTTATCATGAAAAAAGGTGGTTAGAAAATGGTCCCGAAAAGTTTAAACCTTTATACTACAGAAGATATGTTGATAATACATTTGTAGTTTTTGAAAATATATTTGATATTCAGCAGTTCCAAAATTACGTGTACAGTCAACACAAGAATAATAAATTTACAGTAGAAGAAGAAACTGTTAACTCTTTACCTTTTTTTAGATACGAAGATGGTTGGTTAACTTAGGTGGAAGTTTTGAAACTAAGTGTTATCGTGAACCAATGTTTACTGGGCAATATTTTGATTTTAACAATTATTTTACCTTTCGAATTTAAGAATAATTTAATTTATAATTTAATTCATCGGACTTATAATATAGTTAGTTCCTTTTCTGGATTACATGAAGAAGTAAAACATATATAGGTTTTTTTACAAAAAAAAATTCCTACACAGTTGATTGATACTATTATTAATAATTATTTAAAAGCTCCGTACATTTTGAAAATCAATAAACGTGTTAAAACTAAAGAAATAGTTTATTGTATCCTACGTTTTACTGGCAAACATGCAAAAGAACTGAAGAAACAAATTCAAGCGATTTTGAATAACAAACATATCTACGATTTAAGTTTAGAATTGTTTTGAAACCGATATGTCGTGTAAGTAATTATTTCAAGACAGGATTCCTAAAACGCATCGCTCTCACGTCATCTACAAATTTACATGTCCAAAGTGTAACCTTGGCTATGTGGGTTCTACAATTCTTTGTTTGAGTTCAAGAATTAAAGAGCATGCGCAAAATACACTATATAATCAATCGGCCAGTCTTCGTCACTGTTTGCAAGACTGTAACGTATTAATTACAATCAACGGTTTCAGCATCTTGGGAAGTGTGGCGAATAAAAAGATGCACCACACAAAAAGAAACCTTGTGGATGCACAAGGTGTATCCTGAGTTGAATATTGCATTAGAAAGTTCATAAGTTATTAAAATATATACATTGTAATGAAACCTTTCTAAAAGACCATAGTGCTTTACATGTCATAGTCATGAGCGTTTTTCGTCAAGCTGATGTCCTTTAGTCTTACATATCTCTTTATTCCAAATATATTAAGATTTCTCCCTAACCCCTTTTTAGTGTGACATCATTACTAAATTTTTAGCTTTGCTTCCTGTGAAAACACTGATACAAGTCCTCCTCAATGTTATTTCTATACGATAACATGTTCCTAGATTCTTCCAATTATTTTTTTATGTTTTCATTGTGTTACAACACAATTGACATTTAATTCTTCGGAGATATTATTGTCTAACAATACTATTGACATTGGACTCTTCGGAGCCATTCTTGTATGACAACACTGCTAACATCTTACTTCTCAACGTTCTTCTTTGCAAGTTGTTTCTTGTGATAACACAGAATTATTTTTGTCTATCCTTCGATTTTTATGAGAATTCCATAGACAATGTACTACTCTTCAGCATTTTTCACGTGAGACAACACTCAACAGTAAGTCTTCAGGCTTACGACGATAACATCCGAGTTTCGATATTCGTAGTGAGAAGAGCATAAACCTACTGGCTCAGCGGTAACTCAGAGAACTTATAACGATACCAGAGGTGGGCGGAGCACAGATAGCTCATCATGTAGCTTTGAGCTTAACAACTAACAATTTTTTTTTGTTTGTTTGTTTTGAATTTCGCGCAAAGCTACAGAGGGCTTTCTGCGCTAGCCGTCCCTAATTTAGCAGTGTAAGACTAGAGGAAAGACAGCTAGTCATCACTACCCACCGCCAACTCTTGGGCTACTCTTTTACCAACGAATAATGGGATTGATCGTCACATTATAACGCCCCCATGGCTGAAAGGACGAGCATGATTGGTGGGATGGGGATTTGATCCCGCGACTCTCAGATTGCGAGTCGAGCGTCTTAACCACCTGGCCATGCCAACAACCAACTAACAAACAAAAAAACATTCAGCGGTAAGATTGAATATTTATAACGCTAAAATCCGGGGCTCGATTCCCTGAGTTAGACACATGCATATAATCAATTGTGTAAATTTGTACTTAACAGCAATCAACCAACCACATCACAACATAATGTTCTTAACAGTGTACTATTCAAAGCTCTTTCAGTCAAATAACATTCTTAACATTTTACGTCTTCATGATAATCTTAAAATACAGTATTGTCAACTACCAAAAGAAGTCAAGGCTCATCTCTTGTAACAAAATATTTAACTTTTTTTTCTCATAACACTGTCAGCATTTCTCTTCTTGACGTTCTTCCCTTAAGACAGAACATTTAACATATACATCCTTGACGATCCTGTAAGACCCTACCGTTAACAATTCATTACTTAAATTCTTCCCTTATGACAGAACATTTAACATATACATCCTTTACGATCCTAGTTAAATGTTCTGTCATAAGGGAAGAATTTAAGTAATGAATTGTTAACGGTAGGGTCTTAGTATACATCCTTGACGATCCTGTAAGACCCTACCGTTAACAATTCATTACTTAAATTCTTCCCTTATGACAGAACATTTAACATATACATCCTTGACGATCCTGTAAGACCCTACCGTTAACAATTCATTACTTAAATTCTTCCTTTAAGACAGTTCTGATACAATCTTACTAATTAAAGATATAGCTACTGGAAAATATTGCTCATTTAACATTTTTCTCTTTTGCGTTCTTCGTGTTTGTTTGATATTAAGCACAAAACTACACAAAGGGCTATCTGTGCTCTGCCCACCACGGGTATCGAAACCCGGTTTCTAGCGCGTTCTTCATGTAAAATTATTTTGTTTACATCTTTCTCATTGATGTTCTTCTTGTTAAATAACACTGTTAACGTTGTAATTCTTGACGCAACTATTTCATCTAGAACAATATTGTTAAACATCTGTTGTTGTTTTTTATTTTCTTACGTCTACATGAAAACTTAGGGGAGGAGGAGGAGTGAGTAAAATTTAGTTTTTACTAATATATTACAGTCTTAAAAGCAGCGTTAAATTGAGCGTTTTAATCACAATAAACCTACTTGGAAATGCTGTAAGTTTCTATAATCAAAATTTTATTTATTATGTTAAAAGCTAACCAACTTTTTTCTGTCCCCCCCCCCCGGAGACTCGTGGGTAAGACTGAGGGCTTATAACGTTAAAATTGGGATTCGATACCCACAGTGGTCACATGAATGAGCCACTGACGAAACAAATGATATCTATATACTTATATCATACAAGCAATACACCCTGTTTTTCGTTGTACATATTTCTACATACTTCTCACTTGTTGCTTATCAGGTTAGTACTGTCTGCACGTGCGATAAAATAACTGACCAAATTATCTATTCAGATTGTTAATATTGAAATGCAAATGAGTACTTTCAATGTGACATACCTGTTTTTATCTCAGGCATTTCTCATGTTGGCCGCCAAGGGTGAAAGCACTGGTACCATACAGACGGTTACGCACCAGGTGGTTGTCTATATTGAATCCCTGTGTCTTTAGGTTACCAAGGAAAATCTTAGATGTCAGAAGTACGGGTAAAGTTTATTTGTCTTGAATATGAAAGCTTAAGTATGCTTGATGTCATAGCCTTTCCAACTAATGTTCAAATCAAATAATATTTACTGCTCTTTTCTTTCACCAAAACATAAAGGAAAGCTGGCAGCTAATGAGTTCGCAATATTGTAAATACTAAGATAACTCAGCAATTTATGTTTACACATGAAGCTAAAGAAGTTAGTCGCCCAATTCTCTTGACTATCTCAATTGGAACGAGTGTTAAGAAAATAAACTATTCACGGACCTTGAGAATAAACATACAAGTCCGCTTTGTTATACCACTCAGTAATTACAGTTATATTTGCATTAGTATATATGATCAGGGCCACATAGATAATGCCATTAGAGGTCTGATTATCGTCACATACCATATAATTAGTATCATAGGGTGATGGTTACTACCACAATTAGATATAATCAGCGTTACTTTGTGTATTGATTATTACAATATCAAGGTAAAACTAAATTCTTTTTTAAAAAACAACGATTATTTCAATTCTATAAAAATGATATTGTTTCCAGCATACGGAAATCAGGCTTGAAGAGGAATGTTTATGTTAATGCAGACACAAGTGAAATTTTTATGACATCTAGTCGGCAGGAACAGGGTATCCATAGACTTCACAAAAAGTTGCAGCAGCCAAGAACTGCGCTTAGCCTAGAAAAACGATTGTATCTTTTTTAATTATGCGTCGTACTATCGACAGATTGTAACCAATGTTTTGTCAATAGCTGCATCACTGTCTGAAGTAGCTAAACCTTATGTTCACTTCATATGACAAATGAATGGATGCAAGATCTTCAATTCCTGAACTAATGCTATCTATCCTTAACAGGAATGACCATTTATTCTACATTTTGACACTTATTATGATGTTAATATTACAATGTAGTGTACAGCACACGGGT
Source organism: Limulus polyphemus (assembly GCF_000517525.1). Taxonomy (NCBI): domain Eukaryota; kingdom Metazoa; phylum Arthropoda; class Merostomata; order Xiphosura; family Limulidae; genus Limulus; species Limulus polyphemus. Next base: position 219,315 of record NW_013665816.1, on the reverse strand, counting down.
TCGTATGGTAGCAAAATACCATACAGCATATTAAATAACAAATTGCTACCAGTTATTAGCTTTCTTAAACACGTTCATCATTACTTATATGGAATATTTTTTACTGTCTAATCAAACCATGGATCTTTGAAATGAATTATAACCTTCAAACGCCAAAAGATGTGATTATTTGTGGCTAAAATCATTGCAATAATGTCAAAATGAGGATCCGACATTGTCTGCGATAACAGCTTAACAACATAGAAGGACTTTATTTGCCAGAAAGTGAGAGCTTATCCATTCATTGTGTTTCCTGACCTGGAACATAATGCTGCTTCACAAGCCATTGAAGTATCTATGAGAAAACAAAAACATACAGATGGTGATATGCTACTGTTCTTTGTGAAAAGTAACTGAAAGACCCACATATTTAGTTGCTTTCAAGCAAGATGAAGAATAACCATAATGAAATGGTAAACACAACATGAGAACACATTCTGTGGCACATGTATGATAAGATAGAGGTGCAAAATGGCATGCTGTTCTGTTGTTACAGCCTGCAAAGACTTGGAGTTTGGCCTGTGATAGAACACATGGTCCTTAAGTCTATCTGGCAAGAAATTATATAAATATTACAAATTAAGAATAGTAGAACACTAGGGAAAATACAAATCTGTACAATGGTTTTACTACTCATATTAATGTCACATTGTGAATATGTTGAGCCAAAACTGTACTGTGTGTCCAGCACTAAAACATTACAAAACTGGCCAACAGAGAGCTGTAGAGTTTCCATACTCTTCAACAGTACTGGACGTTGCTGGACATAGTTGACATACTGTATGGTTCACCTTCCAGTTCAGAGATTCTATAATGTTTGTAGGACTGTGTAGTATATTTGTGAACAGCTATGGTCAGAGAAATGAGCAATCCATCAGCAAATAAGAAGAACAAGTTTGAACATGAAGATTTAGTGTGGCTACAATTCATAATGGCCACAACACACATTGATTCATAAGCTAACTTCATTACTTGAGTCCGGTATTCTGTTGATAATATTATCTGTTTAACTTCCTCAGTATACTGCCTTGATATATTCGGTATAGAACTCCCTATGGTCCTCTATTCTATAAGTATCTTTGCCCTTTGTTCTGTGCTCGACTTTCTCTCGGGCATTGTCCCAAAGTTTCTGTAGTGGAAGGTTTTTCTTCTATGCTTTCTTAAGTTCCTGCAAACCTAAATTTGGGATGTAGCCTTTTGAAACTTGCAGGGGCTTGATGTCTTGTTTGCTCTTCTTTTCATGAGCTCTGGTAGTGACTGCAGATACTTCATCAATTTTCTTTCTGTCTAGTTTCTCCAAATTTGTACTACCTGGTATGTTTCCTATCACCAAGTCGTGTGTTGATTCCTTGATACATATGGCTTCAAGATCTACTACATAATATGGAGTATCCACTTTTATTTTTGTTATGGGAAACTTTCTCACTGTCCCATCAATTAGCATACACAGGTATACCTTGCCTGTCTTCTATCATCGAATACTAGATTGGTTCTCACTGCTGCACTACTGCACCCGGTGTCTTGTTGAACCTTCACTTTCTTGTTCCCAACATAGCCTTCACATATTGGCATATTATGATTTGTTGGCACCTCTTGAGATTTGTCACATGCTCCCATCACTATTGACACTGTTGATCTGTTTGCTAACTTGAGCCGACCATTAGTCGTGCACTGATCAATCATGCTTTCTTGTATTGAATTTGACAAGTAGTATCGATTCTCTTTCTTCTGGCAGCAGCATCCGTAGTGCCAGCCACTCTTTTCTTGTTTCTTACCAGCACTGTTTTTGTAAATAGCTCCAGTAGCTTTATGTTGAGGTTTCTGTTGTTGTTTGCTGGTAATAGACTTGAACTCCTTTGCAATGTGTGTCCCTTTTTTTTATATATATAACATAGCATCTCTTCTCCCTTAATCTCCTGTCACCTTTGGTAAACTCCTGTTTCTGGTCAGCCGTTACTGGTTTCAAATTTAACTGGACATTCTTGGGCTTGCCAGTTATACTACCTCTATGGATTTTCATATACTGTTCTGCCAGTTTGATCATCACGTCTACGTCTTTTGGTGTTCTAACCTTAAGGAACAGTGCCATGTCAGTTAAACACGTGGTCATGAACTGTTCTCGCACTAATAGATAGATCTGCCAGTCCCTCAAATCTATTTTCACACGTGGCCATTTCAGTCCAGCTAATGAAATATCGCCGCAGACGTGTCACAAACTGAAATACAGTTTCTCCAGTGTCGGGTTTGAGTCCTCTAAACTTCCGACGAAAACATTCTTCAGTAAGTTCATATCGTTTCATTAAAATTACTTTTAATTTGTTATAATCCATGTCATCTTCTGACGTTATGCCTGCCTATACTTGTAGGCCTTTTCCTGTGAGAAGTGAGCTGAGACAGACTGCCCAGTCGCCTTTGTCCCAGTTCTGAGTTTGGGTGAATCTTTCATATCTCTCCAGAAAAGCATCCATGTCATCTCTATGTTCATCAAATTTGGGCAGCTTGGGTTGGCTAGCCCTGAATCCATTGTCATTCTTGGGTCCTTCTTCCTTAGGTAAGAAGAGTTTTGCTATCTCAATTTGTGCTCTTATTTTCTCTATTTCTAGTCTCTTTTTTTCTCTCTTTTTCTTATTTCTCTATTTCTAGTCTCTCTTCTCTCTCTTTTTCTTATTTCTCTATTTCTAATCTCTCTTCTCTCTCTTTTTCTTATTTCTCTATTTGTATTTTCATTCTTTCTATTTCCAGTCTCTCCTTTTCTTCTTTCAGTCTTTCTCTTTCTTTGTTTTCTTTTATAATTTGTCTCTTCTGTTGCTGTTCTTCTCTCTCTAGTTCTTGTTATTGTTTAACAAACTTTCGTAGTTCCCTGTCTTTTAACCCAAGTTGAAATCCTGTTTCTGCCCATTTATCAAAATCATCTGACATAGTTGTATAGCGTAATAGTAATCTCTACACTATTTTCGTTACTACTACATTTGTGCGTATATAATAGACCAACGTATTTCCGCTGTCATTCACGTTTTCTTCTATCGCCGTTTACCACAGTATAATCCTGTCTGTGGCTCGTCAATTGTTAACATTTATTTCTTTTTTTTTACAATTTTCAAAATAAAAGGCTTTTACTTATACTACTTAAATGTATAAATACATACTATGTTGTTGTTGGGCTTAGGATTCTTCTATAGTAAGTGTCTGTGACTTGTTGGCGATAAATTCAACGATAAATGAACCGCATGCACTTCACTTGTTTTCTGAATAATAGATATATTCGGAACAAGCTAAACGTATGTACAATACATTCTTCACACTATAGAGATTATAGGTATAATAAATACTATATATGTAGTTCTCTTCTTCTTGTCAAAAGTCCACTTAGGCCTATTCAACTGCTTTAGAATTTCAGTTGACAAGTCGAACTATCTTCTCTGTTACTATCGCACTAGTATTCTGTGTACAATCGTTTGCTTTTAACTCTTATCATAACAAAAATTAAACAATAATAAAATATTCACTCACAATATAAATTAATCAATTATATATAAACTAAACAATCCTTTATATCATGACATAGTATGATTCTTTTCTAAAAGTCAATAAGATATTTAGTTATTGAAAACGGTTCAGTGAAGAGCTTCTGAGATGGTACTGGGTTTCGAGGGGTAATCATATAGAGTTTTACTTAACATCGCTAAGCATGTTTATCTCTAGAGCGGAGAAGGTCCTGGGAAGGGGGAAATGCATAAGTTCTGTGAAATATATACTATTATATATCTATTTAATATCGATGTTTGTTTAAGTTAAATTTCTATTTAGAAATGTACATAACTTATACTGTTAAATCTGTATTGCGAAATTCTCGCCTATTCACTAAAATTGTAAAAAAAATGTAGAGTGTAAGAATCAACAATATATTTTTGTACGTAAACACTGGTGTATCGTTTATATTGTTGCGTAAGCTGAAATTTCGAGAAATTCTCCTCATGCTTATAAGTATAAGCAATGCGACGCGCCAAAAGACAGTATATATTATTGGCTTGCTATAGTTGGTGTGCTATATACCTCGGAAGTTATAACTGTGATTGTTATGATGCTTATTAATCGGGAAGCTCAGCTATTTAACCAGGAACGTTTATATATATATCGAATATTACAAATCATTAAACTTCAGCGGATTCACATCGGACATTAGTATTTTTTACAAAAACATTGTGCAACTTCAGCGGTAGACAACTCGGGATGTGGCCGGTGAATAACGAAGAAAACAGAGCTAGCTAGCTTCCTGTTAAGTGAATTGAATCTACATCTACTCAAAATTAAATTCGCAGTTAAATGGTGTGAATCAGAAAAGAGCGGGAAACTGAAACAACAGCAACATCTTTATTCTCCACGTGTTAGTTGGTTATTTTATTCCAGTTATTACAATAAACAAGCCAAAACGCTGAAAATGTTATTTACAATCTTGTTGTGGTGTGAGTTTTGTTCAAATTCAACTATTTACAATAGCTGCTGCAGTAATGAAAAACGGGTTATTCTATATGTAGAATAATATATATTTTTCAATATATGGGAAAGCTAATACTAATTTGGTTTGCTTTTGGACTACTAAGTTAGCATGCTCAGCTTGATTTGGATCGGTCAACTATTTTAGGAGGAGATGCGTCCACAGACAGACAAAGTTTTCATTGATATTGGATCCTTACCACACCGGTATGGCATATATTTATAGCCCACATGTGAAAAACGCCAATACCTTGATTTTTATACTCAGTTATGCCTGCTTCGCTCGGTAGAGGTGGATAAAACTTATGCTATACAATACGTATTCAAAACGTTACATAATGTTTAGTGGGTCTCTTTGCTAAAATAACTATCGTTAAGAAAAGATGAAAATACAAAATCTGGAAATATGTATTTACACTGTTAGGCCTAATGTTTCCACTTTAGATCTAGTTGTATTTATAGAAATAATAAACTTGGAAACCAAAAATTGTGAAATCCGAACTACTCTTGGTAAAAATATTGTGCTTATAAAAATAAAGTGCTTATCCATATCAAACTCCATAAATATTGTAAATTACCTACTCCAGGCTTTAGTAATGATGAAATAAAAAGATAAATAACTAAAAAAATTTTGTATTCTAATATACCTTTTTATTTCTTGTAAGTTCCCTATTCTTTTTCTTAGATTATTGTGTATCCGAAAAATACCTGTAAATGTAACGTAGAATGCTAAGTGCTAAATCTATTATTCGCAACAATTTTGTTTCAGAGTGTTATGCCTTGACAGCATTTAAAATAATTTGAGCTATAATTTTCTGAAGTTAGAATACATGTTCGGCTATGGCATAATAAAACAGAAATTTCACCTATAGCCGAACATGTAAAAACTGCCCAACATACAATATTAGGGGAAAAAACTTTAGTTTAGCTCAGCCTCGAAGTTTTATATCATTAAATATTACAGAAACATTAGAAATAATGAAATATAAAAAATAAAAACAAGTATTAAATAGAGATGAAGGACTAGCAAGTCAATACATTGATATATGGCGAGATATATTGTAATTTTTTTTCCAATTACACTAAGGAAATATGCAAATAACAATGACGTAATGCGACAAGGAGAAAGAATAAAATAATCTTGTAAGTTACTCCTGAGGATGACGTAGATCACGTCGAAACATGTACGTGTAGAGTGATATTTGAAAATGGAAGCCGTACGGCTTCAATAAAGTTTTTATTGTGTGAATATAAAACGTTGTTTTTAATTATTTATTATAATTTAAAAAAAATTTAAACACAAGTACCGCTAGTGCATATTTATAGATCATTATTATTAAAATGGAA
>NW_013665816.1:197635-212769 GCF_000517525.1 Limulus polyphemus | reverse complement strand
TGTTAAATATTCAGCACTTGGTTGATCCTCCTCGTACTCTAATAACCCCCGCAAGGTGACGTGGCATGCTTTCGATGAGGTTATAAATGTAATCCACCGTGATTTCATCCAAATATTACAAGAAGGCGCTTGCAACTCAGCTACAGTAACTGGTCGTGGTTAGAAATTTTCCGGCTCAGTTCTCAATGGGATTACAATCTGGAGACTTTGCTGGCCATGGCAATTTTTAATGTCCTCCTAATCGAGATAACCCATTATAATACGCGCACTGTGGGGAGTGATATTGCCATCCTGGAACACAAAGTTATTGCCAAATCTTTCTCTAGCATATGGCAGAAATATCTTCTCCATTTGATGCCTGTAGGAGGCGCCATTGACGTTTCCCTGGAGGATATGAAGAGCGGTTTTTCCACTATGACGAATAGCTGCCTAAACATGTACTGCACCACCTCCTGTGGGAAAGACAGTTTTCCCTCATCTGTTCTGCAGGCGAACATGAACACGAATCCTATCATCAAATTTAACAAGCTGGAAACATAACTCATTTAAAAAGATAACATGTTGCCAGTGTCTTAACTGCAAGTTGGCATGCTGTTTTGCCCAAGTAACATGGTCACGGTGGTGAATTCTGGTTAATATCAGTTTGCAAATAGCCCTTCTTGCAAAATTACCTTGTTTAGTCAGTCTCCTATTCACTGTTCTTCTGGATTTACTAGAACGAATGTGTTCATGCCATCCCTGTCATAAGGTGTTGCAAGACTTCTTTCGACTGGGACGTGTTAACCTAATCAAAACACGGTCATTTCGGGCAGTAGGTTTTCGTCCTTTACAGTAGACTTTCCTGGAACAACGTTTCCTGTAGTCCGATGACGTTTCAGGAGTCTGTATACAGTACACTGGCGGCGCCCTACTGTTTTGGCAATGTCCGTTTGCTTCATACCATTTCTGGAGAGTCGAACAGCTTGACGCCCTATAACTTCTGGCTCGTGACGAAGCATTACCTTACATCAAGTGCAGTAAAATTGTCTAAACAAAGCGTTGATCTGTTTCGAAAAATATTATGCCAGAAGCACACCCTTTTATACAAAACAGGTGTGTATGTGTGTTTTTACGAACAAATGCACAAAACAATTTATACAGACCAGAATAACAAGTGGTACATGTTTGTCCAATCAAATGCCACCTCTCTGTTACTCCTCAATAACTACTCCATGTATGTAGACAATAACATCAGTATAGAATAGTATGCAAACATTTTGGTCAAGAATGTATGATTATTCTGGATTTAAATAATTAAGATAGTCCTAATCCTCAATAATATGAGCTCTGATTATACTTAGGCTGGACTTGAAATAAGGAACTAAAGGATATTCTTATTAATTTCGTATAAATATTCATATCATTTTTAGGATATTTCAAGAATATAATAGAAAATTTGGTTTAATATGTTTGGATCACACTATTATATTGTCATTTAAAACTAAGACTAAATTTAGCCAGTGTTCATATCATTATCATAATTTTTATTGTCTGCTCAGAGATTTAATTGTCTAAACTGTTTTAATTTTCCCACCTTTCTTATTAATCAATAATTTGTTGAAAATATTACCCAATTAATGCTGTTTGTTGTAGTCGGTAGGCAAGAGTTTTGATGTTCAAATCAAAATAGATAAAACATATGTTTAAACGAAACTTAATCTTACCAAAAAATAATTGTCAGAATTAAAAAATCTGACCTTCGCCAATTATGAATATTTAATGGCTTTTAGTTATATTTCTTAATAGTATAAAAATATACTATGTTGTTGCTGAGCTTAGGATTCTTCTTCTTTAGGTGTCTGTGACTTGTTAGCGATAAATTTAACGATGAATAAACAGCACGCACTTCACTTGTTTGAAAATAATATATATATTCAGAACAAGTTAACGTATGTACAATAAATTCTTCAACACTATAGATATTATGGACATATCATAAGTACTGTATATGTAGTTCTCTTCTTCGTGTCAAATATCCACTTAGGCCTATTCAATTGCTTTAGAATTTTAGTTGACAAGCCGAATTATTTTCTCTATTTATATCGCATTAGTATTCTTTGTGATTCACTTACAATTGTGGCGCGAGTTACCGTAATCGTTTAGTCTCCTTTCTTTTGAAGATTCCCTGTTCCTTTTGTCAAAGTATACTCAGGCTGATTCAATTACTTTAGAACCACGCTTTGACGGAATAAAATAATTTTTGTTATCTTCTTTTCTACTGTTAGTTTCACTCTAACATATTAAACTTTAGGCCTATCACTTCTACGGTAGTTAACTTCACTTTATTCTCTTTTGCCATTATCTGTCTGCTTCTGCCTGTCTGCTGCTTACCGTTCGTCTCAAGCTATTTATATCTTTATTACCTAATCGTCTCTCCACCTTCTATATTCTCACGTCAATATATTGCACATGGTGTTCGATATTCTCAACATCAAAGAATTATTAACAAAACTTCCTACAATCATATGCTTTTAACTCTTATTACAACAAAAACTAAACAATAATAAAACATTCACTCACAAAATTAAATAAATCAATAATATCTGAAAGGTTTTGTTTTTTAGAAGTTAAGCACAAAGCTGCACAATGGGCTATCTGTGCTCTGCCCACCACGGGTATCGAAACCCGGTTTCTAGCGTTGTAAGTCCTCAGACATACCACTGTGCCACTGGGGGGTAATATCTGAAAGAAACAGTCTTTTATATCATGACAATAATTGATATTCACGTTCGGTGTATGATCTATATAGAAACAACATCAGTAAATCCACGTGAACTAACATATCTTCTTTAAGCGCTTATGACGTGTCCATAGTCATTGATACAGAATGACCTAGCTGAGTACTGAAAGGTAGATGAACAACAAAATACTTTAACGTTTGTAAACCCAAATAAAAAGCTTCTATTTCTCTCTCTCTTTCTTTTTGTAATAAGACAACTGGCCACAATTTATTTATAGCCTAAATTCTTCCTCTCTTTTGAAGTTAAAGACAAAACAAAAAACGAAATTTTGGTATATAGCTCCATTTGGTGAGACACAGAAACATTTGCAAACAAACCGTTTTGAGGGAAATTTTCGATGTCCCATTTAACGCATTTTCTTTATTACGTCACCTCCCTTGCTGTACTTGTTACCGTGGGCTGATGCTATTAACTAAGTGTAACCTGAATATCTGTACAATATGTGGTTTGGCGATACGTACTATAGGTATGGTCTGGTTATTTTACTTTCTCGCATATATTCAAAATACCGTGCGTCTTATCCTGGTCTGATGCTCTTTCCTATGTTTGATCTCATGATATGTACTAGGTGTAGTGATGGTGTTTCTTTCTCACATTAATTCAAAATACTGTGTCTCACGTTGGTCTCATGCTCGTTAATAATGTTCCTAGCTTCCAATTTGACCTATTAAGGTGCGATTGTCAACGATATTTTAATATTTCTATTATTATTATCTATGCCAGTACCACACTGAACGCTTGTCTTGCTACGTATTTTACTTTTTTACACAGCGTCAGTTAAGTTTTATAATTTGGTTTGGTTGTTGTTAAGCACAAAGCTACATAATAAGCTATCTGTGCTATGGCCAACACTGGTATTGAAACCCAATTTTTAGCGTCGTAAGCCTGCAGACTTACCTCTGAGTCACTGGGTGACAAATTCTTTTTGTGAGTCGTGCATTTTTCAATCTTCCTTTGTAAAACATGAGCAAGGTGTCTATGATAATACACACAATCACTCTTAAGTTCAAGGATAATCATTGCTTCCCATATGTTGCAGTAGTTTCATGAAGAAAATGAGAACTTCCTCGATTTAAGTAAATTGACCTCTCAGCTGAGGTATCACAAGACCTCCGGCAAGCTTATGTACAGGAAAGAAACCTTGTTGCTTCTTGTCCGGGCCAAGGAGGTTGACACATCTGCTGTAAAAATTAGCCTTCTGGAACGGATTTTAATCAGGCTGGTGCCTTATAGCTGCACGAATACAAGGTTAAGAGAACGCTATAATTATAACAGGAACGACAAAAGTGTAAATTAAATAGATTTATGAAACTTCGTGTGCTCAAGAACATTATATTCGATATCGAATACACTTTAAATTTATCTTTATTTTGATATTATTTTGAAGCCCTATTATCTCACCTATTTCCCTTCTAACTAAGCAATAATAAGGGTAATAATAATACGATATAGTAATAATAATAATTGTGTAATAATACAATATGTTGATATCAAGAATTATAATCTTTTTATAAACACAAATTTAAGGAAATGAGCTCAGAAGCTTACGATTTTAGTTTAAATATGATTACACTTTGTTTTGCATAATAGGTATTAATAGTTTGTATGGTTGAATGTAAGCAAAAACAATTACAATTCTAGTTTATGTACCTTTTGTTAATATAAAATCGCTACAGTTTTGTAAATCAGCACATATTTTACGGCACCCATTCAATTTAAAGTCTTTGCGCATGACAACATATAATCACCTCATTATAATATCGTGACCTGCTTTTTCACATAAAAATACTTCATTATAACACTGTGACCTGCTTTTTCACATAAAAATACTTCATTATAACACTGTGACTCGCTTTTCACATGTAAGTATCCCCGGTAGCCTTACGACCCCTTATCACATGGAAATTAATAATCGTAATACATCTGGACCTTCTACCAATCTTCGGGATACATCTTGGGGACGATGTAGAATACCCTTAGACACAACAATATGTGCTTTATTAACATATCATGAAAGTATTTTGACAACACTAACGCGAGCCAATAGATGCCGAAACTTTAACTTAATGGACAAATGAGTCACCACCAGGAGTAGTTCATCTTCTTCGTCATAACTAGCAAACTTTTACAAACATCGGTTATAGCTTCGCAAATCATTCGTCATAATTATCAAGTTTGTTTTTCAAGCATTGGTTTTTACCATTTAAACAAGTTGCCAAACTTTGGTTAGAGCTCACACTTGTTGCAAAAGGTTAGTTATAACTCTTTTAAATATACGACAAAACACGGACTACAGCTCTCAAGCATTTTGTCAGCCATTGTTCATAACTCTTTGGCTTGTTACCAGGCTTAATTTATAAATATTGAACTCATTTATAAACGTTTTATGTACCTACAAATCTTGTTACAAAATATTGGTTCTATATAACCTCCAAGCCCATTATGAAATAGTTCACGTAACTGTAAAAGGTGTATGAATCCTCTACATAGTGAAAAAACTGTAACTCCCCAAATTATTTTACAGAGTTGAGTAAATTATATTAAACTATATGCAAGTCACGTATCAATTACAGCTGAAGTAAAATCGTAATGAAAATAATGTACCAGAACTACATTTTGACATTGTTTAGCGTTTCGTAGATAGTGTGGTGTCAAAGAAAGTTGATTGCTTCAATGAAAAATATGTAACAGCCGTTTCGAACCCAAAATATTCATACACTCATGCCATAAAGATTTATTCATATCGGGAATTTAGAATTTCTAAGACTAAGATATCCCTTGTGCTTAAAAGCATTAGAAAACAAAGCAGTGTGGATCAACTTGGGGAACTAGCACCATCCAGAAAGAGATTCTTACTGTGGTAAGCAAAGTGCGGCGTCCTGTTACAGGTGAGAATTCATGAACACAAAGTTCAATAGAAAAAAAAGCCGTTTATGTGTCCCAGGAAACAGTAGGTGACATATTCAAGTCTCATATATACAAGTTGTTTCCACAACACATTCATTAAAAAATCGTATACCTCAAGTAGGTGGAGAATGAAACGTGTATTCATATTAATCCATAATACGATATATTGATCAAGTCGTCAAAATCAACGCCTGTAGATTTCTATGCGTTGGGATTGTTAAAACTAGCGATGAGAAATCGTCCTCCACGTATAGTGGATAGCTCATTGAAATCCTTGAGGGAGTAATGGTGTATTTTTGACGTGACAGCCTTACAAAGTAACCTTATGCAATAAAAACTACGCTGCAGAGCTATTATCAAGAAGCACGGTCGTTAGATAGAACACGACGGGGCGTAGAGACATGGTCTATAACGACGTGGTGAGACTCCAAGATCGTTTTAATATAACGTATTCAACTTCTATATTTAGCCATTTTTTTTTCGAAAGCTGTAACAAGTTGCGTGAACATCTGTCATTCAACTTACAAAATTTATTTAGCATGTAAGTCATTTTAATATATGGTGTTTTTTGTCGTAAATTATGACAGGATAAATAAATTAAGGGCTACTGACTTACAGTTCGACTGAAATGTTGTAAGATCGCCTCACTTCTACCTTTAAACTTGTATTTGTTACCGATGCTGATAGCACCATCCACTCAAATGGCTAAAAAATTACAAAGCGTTTATGCGGGTTAGATATTACCTAGATATAATAACGCCCGGCATGGCCAGGTGGATAAGGCCCGAGGGTCGCGGGTTCGAATCCCCGTCCCACCAAACATGCTCGCCCTTTCAGCCGTGGGGGCGTTATAATGTGACGGTCAATCCCATTATTCGTTGGTAAAGTGTTGGTGATGACTAGCTGCCTTCCCTCTAGTCTTACACTGCTAAATTAGGGACGGCTAGCGCAGATAGCCCTCGTGTAACTTTGCGCGAAATTCAAAAACAAACAAGGTATAATAACTTTTTTCTATTAACAATATAAATGTTTTATCAAGTTCTTTAATAATGGTCAATCAATCCTTATCTTCAAATTTTTCTTCGCTAAATTTCCGAGAAGTTATTTATGGATGTAATGCAGTCATCATGTTGTTAGGAGGCTCAAGGAGAAATTATTCTTCATTATTATATTATCAGGAAGCCCATAGGGAAATAATGATGTCATCATGTTGCTAGGAAGTCCATAGAGAAATTATGTACCATGATGACGTTGTTAAGAAGACCATAGAATAATGATATTATCTCGTTGCTAGGAAGCCCATGGAGAAATTATACACCATTATCACGTTGTTAGGAAAGCTATAGAGAAATAATGATATTATCATAAGAAACTTATCGTCCATAATGAAACAAGACCGTTGTCATGCGACGATGGCCATGTATAATTTAAAGACAAATAATCTTGTCATGCACCGAGAGGAAATTTATGAGAAATAGTCTTGTATCACATTATTAAGAAGTTTGTCGTCCTATTATTTTTTAACTAATAAACTAAAGGGATAGCCGCTAGTTCACAGCACCCACCGCCAATTCTTGAGCTACTCTAATTGAACAGTGGAACTTGACTTTCACTATTATAGCGCATCAACGGTGGAAAATGCGATTTCGACAGAAGGATGCAAACAGTGGACCTCTCGGGATGCTAAACACTTGGCTACGTTTTAAAGACGTTTTAGTCCACACAGAAACAACGTTCTCATCAGGTATTTCACATACTTTGGGAACATTGTTATTAGAGTGCAGTTTTAGCACCTAGAGTTATTGCCTTATGTCCTGTATGACAGCATTTGGTGAGTAAACGTAAAAATTACTGATTAATTTTAAAATCATGATCAGCTGTGATTATCAGTTGTATTTTTTTTTCTTTGCTATTTTGTTATGTATTTAATCGAAGGAAAAAAAATCGGAAAACTTGGATAGAGAGCGGCCAAAACTACAAGAGCTTAGTAATATAGTATCTCTTTGTATGTCTAGCTGTGTTGGAGAAAATTAAATCTGGTCCATTCTTAAACACAGACACTTACACTCAGATATTCTACCTAAATACTGTTTTCAAGTCCGAATCTATTAATAATGAAAGAAATGGTTGTAATGAATATCTTTCAACCTGTTGGATGACTATTACTTTTATTTTTAATGTCGCAGTCCATCACTTTCTAACTGCGCTGAGACAGGTGGCGTTGCGAATTTTTAACCATGGGTGGAACAAGTGGTATGGATTACTAGTGATGTGGTTTATGTTTTTACCTTTCTTTGATAAACTGATGTTCATAAGGCGAAGTTTTTGTTCTTAGTGTTACTATGGCTAATCTAATGATGTAAACTCGTTCTATATTCCACAAGAAAGGAGTGAGTTGCATATTTTCTTTTACTTTTATTTCTTGTATCCGCCCCCGTCATCGTATTATGCTTCGAAGGGACGTTCGCTACTACACGTGGGACCTGCTGCCACTGCACGCGCCAGGCTCGATGCAAGCACACGCTGATTCTAGACCTAACAGCTGCAAGATGTGCGCACTCAAGCATCGTGGCCCGCGCGTGCAAGGCAAAATGTCTCGAGGCTTTGTCAGTAGGATCTAAGGGCATACTGCCGGTTCCGCTTGAAGTTTCAGCCACAGCAGACAACCTAGAACGAAATTCTCCATTTCCAAACAACATCGTCCTGTCCACTTTCGTCTCCGTTAACAACAACGCCAATGAACTCTTGGTATATTTGCAAAGACAGAAAATTTAAATTTTGTGGCATTTCCGTTCGGAATGTTTATTTAAGAATTAGGCTAAGAACTTTAACTAGTTTTTATCTCATCCCAAAAATAATGTCCTAAATTAATTATGTATTAAAGGAGAAAACTCAGGCTATGAAAATGATATATTTCACCTACCTAGTGGTTAAAGCACTTGATTTGCAATCTGAGGGACGCGAGTTCCAAGCCCCGTATTATTTTAGAACAGTCTAACAAAAACCTCTTGTACTATTACTTTACTGAATTGAGCGTGTACTTAATGGTTAACGTGCCAGATTGTGGAGCTGGTTCGTACTCCATTACCACCGAAACAAAGCGAAAACAGCGATCTGCACTTTGGGGCTGTGGGTGCGTTAAAGGGGTGACAGTCAATTCTTATTACTCGTTATGAGACTAGCCCAAGGGTTGGGGAAAAGTTGTACTGACTAGTTGCCTTCCCGCTAGTCTATCACTTCAAAATTATGGGAGGCTAGTACAGGTATCCCAAGTATAGCTTTGCTCGAAATCCAACAAACGCACTCATCTCCAGTGTAAAGTATTAGGTCGTCAAGAAATTAATGTCGCTTTTTTTAAATGAAAAATCCCGAACAACTTATATATATAAAAAAACATATATTTATTAAATGAAATAGTCACCATTCTTATCGATGATGCTTTTCCATCTGACAATCAGGTTGTTAATGCCCTGTTTAAAGAAAGCGCTTGGCTTGGAAGCAAAAAACATGTCGATGTCCTCTTAACATCTTCCACTTTTACATACGTTTTCTCATTAAGATGGTGTTGCAGCGAAATAAAAAGATGGTAATCTGATGGTGCCGTATCTGAAGAATGTTGTGGATGGGGAAAACTTCCCAACCCAACTCCATAATCTTGTGTTGAGTCAAACGTGCCACATGTGGACGTGCATTGTCATGGAGAAAAAAGAACACCTTTCCGATTACGAGTGAAGGGTGTTTCCGATGAAGGGCTTGATTTAAACGTTCCAGTTGTTGACTATAGATCTCTGCATTGTCAGTTCGCTGTAGATTGAGGAATTCGAAATGACTTACTCCTTTGATGTCACACCAAATGCAAAGCATCATTTTCTGCGGATGGAGTCCAGGTTTTGGGGTTGGAAGTGGTTTTTGTCTCGGACTGAGCCATTGTTTTTGGCGTTTAATATTTGCATAGAGAATCAATTTTTCATCACCGGCGACAATTCTGGCCAAAATGGTTCATGCACATTACGCGCCAGAAGAGACGAAGCAACATTCACACGTTGGAAACGATGATCCTTGGAGAGTTCGTGAGGCACCCAAACAACCTTTTTATGGAGTTCTCCCATATTCCTTATATTTTTACGTATTGTTTCATGAAAGACATGCAAGTTCAGGGCCATTTCATGAGTTTCTTGCCTTGGTTTAGACTAAACAAGAGTCTTCAGAGCATCAATATCAATTCCAACATGTCGGCCCCTACCATCACAGTTTTTATGGTTAAAGTCACGAAATGAACGAAATTTGCTGAACCATCGTTGACACTTACGAACGTTCAAAACATTTCCATAAACTTCTTTGATATTCCCGTCCCACCAAACATGCTGGCCCTTTCAACCGTGGGGGCGTTATAATGTGACGGTCAATCCCACTATTTTTTGGTAAAAGAGTAGCCCAAGAGTTGGCGGCGGGTAATGATGACTAGCTAGCTTCCCTGTAGTCTTACTCTGCAAAATTAGGGACGGATAGCGCAGACAGCCCATGTGTAGTTTTGCGCGAAATTCAAATCAAACAATCTTTGATATTCTTTGTGGCTACTGAGGCGTTGTTTCACTTCTTGTATTCAAACAGCATCACATGCTGAATGTGTGTCTATAAGGGATTAGAGTAAACTACTTTACACATTATATAGGCTATACTAACGTGACGTTTTGGCGGTTCGTTTAGCTATGTGATGTACTTATTTTATGGGGTGGTTAATGAAAGTGTTCCAAATCGCAACATTAATTTCTTGACGACCTAATATTTTGATACATCTTTATTTGAAAAACTGAAAATGTAAACCAGGTCGTGTCTAATGTAACGAACAAGTAATATTTAATTTTTCGAGTTGTTATAATGTATTTCTATCAGGGTTGCAAACTTTTAAGTGAAAATGAATTTCAATAAATCACCCACCGAAATTATAGATTGTTGTATTTAAATGTTGAGTGGTAACCAACTCAAACTTTAACATTAAAAAACACGTAAGTATCGACTTGTGTTGTGTTGGATGTCGCGCAATTCTAAAGACTCCATGCAGTATGATTGCAGGATTTCGGAAAATGTTACTTAGAATTGTTGAGAGTCTTTATCTATATAAATATAATAGTACTGTCTGTTGTCTGTCCATGTAACTACTTCGCAGAGTGTAGATGGATCTTCATCAAAATTGGTATGGAGGTTTATTAGGTCCTTGAGGGGGTATATACAAATTTTCAGTTTTGCATTTTGCAGTTTTTATGTGCGTTTTTGTGTTTTTTATCACTGCTTCGCCACCTGTAGATGGATCTTTACCAAATTTGGTATGGAGGTTCTTTGGGTTCATGAGGAGATACCTTCGCATTTTCAAATTTGCATTTTACATTTTTACGTTTTTATCAGTGTTTATTCATTTTTTTACCACTACTTCGCCCCATGTGAATGGATTTTCACCAAATCTGGGATGAAGGTTTGTTGGGTCCATGGGTAGATACATACAAATTTCTGGTTTCACATTTTATGTTTTTCAGCATTTATGAGCGTTTTTGCGTTTTTACAATTACATATAAGGGAAGCAACTTTTCATTTCCTGATATAATCTTTCATTAAACATGAATTTACATAACGTCCGTACAGGGGACTGGTACTCTAGCCAGTTGAATTATATAATAGCCAAAAGTTGCTAATGTGAAATGAAAACAATAAAAAAAAAACCTGTTAACTCAGGGTAAACGCTGAAAGTTGGTGGAGTATTGGAAAAATTAGGTCCAAAATATGTGATAAAAATCACGCCAACTGCAGATGACTTTGTTTTTACCACATTACTCTTAATTTTTACATTGCGGAGTCAAAATCAGAGGCATTTCAGATCTATCTCTTGTCTCCCACAAGTCAATGCTCAAAAAGCCCTTCGCGTGATACCAGAACTCGTTAATTAGGCTGGAAAATGAGAGACAAAACATTCTTTACCCCCCTCCCCCTTTTCATTTCATTCCAAACCGAGGAGCTTGCGGGCCATCAAGAGGTTTCGCCCTTTCTTCGACCAAGGGGTGTCATGAAGCATTCCATTGATAGTGTATAATGGACGTGTAAGTGTATCAATTCATAAAGACTGGCGTGTGGACAGAGTTCTTGTTTAGAAAGGAACTTTATTTGTTTCTCAAAAGCAGAAATAACCGGATAAAAGTATAAAGAAAATAATTGTTCAGCTATCTGAGTAAATTTTGCATAGGGATATTCAAATGATTAGGATCATCGACTGGAAGTGTCATAATATACAAGTTTAAGAGATGGTCAGTTTTCTCGGATGTTGAACGTTCTGGCTAAGACCATCAGAAAATGTACATTTTGAGAAATAAAACATCATTTAATATATCTTGTGCGATGTTTACGTATTTTTAAAAGCATAGGAAGAAAAGTGATTGTATCCTACAACGCTTTTATGGGACTGCGAAGATTATTGTTGAAAGCTATCAGCAGGACATATTGTTCCAAAATCAAAAGCTTTCGACATTTAATCTGTAACTTTTAAAGTATTATATTGCATGTGTACATGTAAATAACGTTTCAATGAATTTTTGGTCTCTCTCACTCTCACATCGGTCCTTCTAAACTGCTGTGTTCTGGTATTGACCGAAGAGCTTCTTGGGTATTGACTTGTAGAAGACTAGGAATAGATCTGAAATACTATTTATAGACGCCTCTGATTTTCAATCTGCAATGGACAAGTTAAAAGGAATGTGAAAAAAATGCAGTTAACGTGATTTCTATCACAAAGTTTGGTTGTTTATGTTGTTACTACCTAGCACGATTGATAAGTCTTTACCAAACAATATCAGGTACAATTGTTGAGACAATAAATCAAAATAGTGAAGCACAAAGAAATGTATTTTACAAGTAAAACTGATTTATCCAAAAGCAAAAATCTTATTCTGAAAGTTTGTTTAAAGACCTGAAAAACACTCAGTCTATCCTATCAGTTTCAGAAGAAACCGAAGACAAGAATAGTGTCGAGAATGTTAATAAAGACGTCAAAGGACATTTCTTCCAGTAATAGATAAAGCCAACCTTACCAGTTTCAGTAATCGATTCTAGTGGAGACCAAAGACTGAGATAAAGTGAAAATATCAATAAACATGTGAACAGAAGCAAGTTTAGCTCACAAACTCTGATTAACAACTGATAAAAGTACTATTATTAAAAATAGTTCAATATGATTCATGGACAAATATTCATCGTGAGTAAAAACATTCTTGCATTGTTAAATTATCTTGTTCGTCAATAAAGTTTCAGAATCAGTAAAAATATATACTTCTTAATGTGGAACCTTTTTACTATACAAAAGGTCCAAATAAACCTGTTATGAAGATTCTGAAATGGAAAGAACAATAGTTTCTCGACCTATGGTCTTTTCTTTTCAGTTATTTAAGTAAAGTCTAATTTAGAACATAACTTCTATGAAGATCGGCCGCAGAAGACACATACGAACGAGCTTCTAATCGGGATTGTTACAGGAGTTGCTTTGAACTGATAAATCTTGAAATTTTCGCTGAATATATATATATATACAGGGTGAGCAAAAAATGTCTAAACACTCACCTTATTTAAAGCTCATGTTAAAATTTTAGTTTTTCGCGTTTTAGTAATGATTGTGACAAAGGAACGATATGGATACAAGTGACACTTTAGAACACAATTTTTTTGAAAGTTTCGCTAAGGTCACTCTTAATATGTTGAGGACGATGTCATATCACGCATGGAGACGTATCATCCTATGTCATAAAAATGAAGGCCAACAGAGAGACATTTTGGATTATTAATCAAACCATTTATTAGTCTGTTGAGGACGATGTCATATCACACATGGAGACGTATCATCCTATGTCAATAAAAATGAAGGCCAACAGAGAGACATTTTGGATTATTAATCAAAACCTTTATTAGTCTGTTGAGGACGATGTCATATCACACATGAAGACGTATCATCCTATGTCATAAAAATGAAGGCCAACAGACAGACATTTTGGATTATTAATCAAACCCTTTATTAGTCTATGTCAATATGAGATATGTAAATAAGTCAATATGCAATGATTGTTTTTGTATATATACACTATCTTTATTTGAGGTGGGGTGCCCAGACTTTTTCCTCCTCCCTTTATAAAGAGAAAACTTTTGGTCAACGTAAGACCGTTTAAGTGGTTGATTTATTATTTTCAATTATTATTATTACTGTTGAAACCACACTATATCCCCGGATGCTGTGAGCAATCAGTCGTATTTCTATGATTGAGAAGAGGCAAGATCTTTCGATTCTTAAAGTTTCCTTCAATGTATCTAGATGAAAATTTCTTCCACATTGGACTGCGTTACATCAATTTGTCTTACACGAATTAGCAAAAGCTTTTTTTTTTTACTGGTGGTGTAAATTTAAGAAAATTTTTAGGCTACAACACCTTTAATTCTTAGCCCTTACATACGCCATTTCATCAGTTATTCACAAAACGATCGTAAAGCTGTGTTTGGGAATAGTTTCCTCAAATATATTAAAGTCAAAAGTCTCTCTCCAGTATCGAAAGTTCCATTCATTGAATCACTAATTTTTCTTTGATACGAGTCCATAGCATTTTACGTCGAAAAAACAAACAGAACAGAAAACGTTAGAGGTTAAACTATCTCGACTCTAAATTATTATAAACTCACAGAAGTAAGCAAACAAAACAACAACCTTTTTAGATATGTGTATTATCCAGAAGGAAGTTTAACGTAATGGCTTAGGCCATTTATGGAGAGCAAGATAGACTAGAGTTTGTGATTGTGTCTGTTGGTCAGTCACTGCATAGCCACTTCATTATTTGGTCAGTTGTTTTGTTGCTTTCAACCATAGTTTATTCAGTGTGTGAATACTGAGTTTGTGTTTAGACGAAGAAACTGAGACACGGAACTAACAAGTAAAATAAATTTCTGTTAGACGTAGTGTAGTTGTCAAGTTAGGCCTATTGATGAGCATTGATTACACTAAATGTGCAGCTCGAAGAAAATAAAACGTCATTGTAGACTTCCCATTATTCTTTCTATCGAATAGTTCAAAATAAACAAATCAACAATAAAAACCATTACATCAACATCTTTGTGTCATACTAACATGGACAAAGTATACGTTTATGTTATATTGTCATGAAGGGTGTACACGTTTGAGATAAATTAACGTGGATATTTTTTACTTTTGTGTTACATTGACATGGACAAAGCATACATTTGTGATGTTTTAACAAGCGCAATGTTTATACACATTTTGTGTTATAATAACTTGCTATATTTTGTGATCTTAGTATTTCTAATCAAAATTACAGTAATGGTTTTCAAACGAGACCCAAAACTCGAGCGTTTTTTTTTAGTTCATTATTCTTCTTCTGGAGAATAAAAAGCAGAAGAATAGTGAACTAT
>NW_013665816.1:175658-196637 GCF_000517525.1 Limulus polyphemus | reverse complement strand
ATAGTTCACTATTCTTCTGCTTTTTATTCTCCAGAAGAAGAATAGTGAACTATTCGAAAGCGCTCGAGTTTTGGGTCTCGTTTGAAAACCATTATAACTTATGTATGTGATGCTGTGTGCTAACTTCTTATTCAGAATTTAAAATTACAGTACACATTTAACTTAATTAGTTCAAAGTGAAGGAAATTCCTCCTAAACATTCAAAGTAACATATTTTATCCTCTAGAACTCTTCACCACTTTTAGTGGTTGTGTGCAGGTCTGAGATATCAGATTATAGTGGAAAAAGAGAAGTTTTAATAACTTAATTGTAGTCTTTATTCGCAACCAACTGTGTAAAACACCTCTATTTGTTGATTGTAACATATAATAAGGACTCATCAATGTATCTGAGGATAGCTGTGGAAATTTCCATGCGTAAAACATGTACAAAGTGGAGTTTTTGATTCTGTACACTGTAATCTCCGGATCTCTATATAATTATAAACTAGTAATAAGTATTTTTTTTTTATTTTATACTCTGTAGACAATAGTGTAAAGTGAAAAAAAACAACTAATTCTGAATTTATTTCTAAGCTCGTTATAACCAGATATGTTACATCAATATACTTAATTCTTGAATTGAAGAGAACAGTTTTAACAACTACGGTTACATCTGGTCAGTTTAACCTCTTTCATCTTTGAATCAGATGTGCAATCACTTAGCTATACTATACAAAACAGGTATACACATTTATTATTTAAACCTTGCTCCAAACACTCACACAACGACTCGAATAGTCACATGTGTTCAAAATATGTTTTATTTTATCATATAGAATTTAACAAATGTACAATATTCATATGTACACATACAAAAATATACCTTTTTTATTTACATAGAACCATGTCGTACTTTTAGGCATTCGTAGTTTTACCATAACCATAGAAACTGTTGAGAGTTTAACCAAAGAAAACAAAGTAGTTTCATACACGAAACTGTGTCACACACACACACACACACACAAATTAAATCAATTTTCATAGAAAAATACTCAATTTCTTGTAGAAGTCAACCCGGTAGATGGTCATAACGCCGTGTTGTTGACTGAAAATTTCTGCCCCTGCTTGCGGTCGATCGGGACACATACAGTGTACTGAGAATTTCTTAAAGTATTAAGTCCTCGATTGTCGTCCACCACCCAAAACGAAGAATATTCAGCAAGATGAACTCCGCTTAAATTTACAACATCACAAAGCATGTCGCTGATCGTGAAACAACACGAAATTTAAATTTTTTACAGTTTCTGTTCTCTCTGAACTTACATAAATATTTGCTTAAACCCTAAAAGTTTTAATCTTGTTCTAAAAGTTCACACAATGCCGTAATATAACTCTGAGCCATTTGTAATGTTTCGTATTTAGACAGTTTCCGATCTTCACCAATTGAGGGCACCACTTCCCGGAGACGGTCGAAAGCTACGTTCAGACTATGCATTCGGCGTCGCTCTCGAGCGTTAGCCGCCAGCCTTCGTTTCCTAACCACTGCCGAGGACGGCACGTGCTCTGTTTTTCCCCTAGTGTCAGAAGATCTGCGGTGGCACTCAAAGTCATGAATCGGACTAGGGGTAGAGCTTCTGGCACAGTTATGTACAGCGAACGTAAGGCTTAGTTTCGAACCGGTTATTGTATCTGGTTCACTGTGAGAAAATAAAGAGTCAGAATTCATGCTACTGTCGATTGCTGGGAAGTGAGACGCATAAGACAGTGGCGTTAGAGAATATTCTGTATAACCTTTGAACACTGTTGGACTTGGAGCTGGGCTGGACACAGGCGAGTATCTGGATTCCTTTCGGTAGCTGCCCAAATTTCTTATTCTTCCATTCAAAACGCTAGGGGAATTTGGAGAAGAGAAGCAATCTACTTGTGACTCGCAATCTTCCAGCAAAGAAGTCATGCTCATAAGACACGTAGAGAACACAGTATGAGTTATAAACTGTTCTAAGCTACCTTTAGAAATTACCTGGTCGCGAACATATGCAAATACAATTCAAATGTATAATCTGATAGACTGAGGTAGGAACAATATAGTGGTTTTATATTATACTCTCTCTAGTCATCAAGAAAGAACCAGACTTGCTTGCATTGTAATACTACATTCAGAAGGAGTCAAGGCAGAGAGTGGCGTTGTTCAGGTAACTACCGTTTTTATAGAGGAGCCACCGACAACCCACGCCGCAAAGCCCCGTGTTTAGCTCGTGGGTCTGAGCCAATCAGAACAGAGAATTCAGGAAGCTGTGAATCTTTTCGTTTCTGCTTGATCCAAAGCTGGTTTCACAGTCACTGTAAATGATTAAGATTAATGACGTTACAGTTTTATGATCCTGTTAGATTATACGATAAAAGTTTGGATAATTTCTCCCTCTTTCTTCTGACTTAGTTTCATTTGGTTAAGTTATTATATCTTTCGTCTTACTTAGTTTCGTTAACTAGTTTAGTTAACCAAGTCTTTGGTTTTTCTTTTAAGTTGAATTCATCAATCAAGTTCTTATCTCTTTCGTCTGACTTGGTTTCAGACCACCATGTTATTGATTCTTTTTTTCTCTAACTTGATTTCGTTCAATCAAGGTCTTATCTCTTTCGTCTGACTTGGTTTCAGACGACCATGTTATTGTTTCTGTTTCCCTAACTTGGTTTCATTCAATCATGTTCTCGATTTAGTCATGTTCGATTTAGTCATCCAAGTTTTTGTCTCTTTCTTAAAACTTGGTTTCATTAAACCTCGTTCTTGTCTCTTTCTTTAGAACTCGTTTCAGTTTTTCTCGTCTGCTTGGTCTCAGCCGATCTCAGTAAGTCAAGGAAAGTTCCAAAAATGACTTCCTCATATACTTTATCTTATGTTTCCACAGTAATTGTGCAAAATTATCTTAATAAGAGTATCAAAACTACTGGTATAAACTTTAAAAAACACTATCATTTTCTCAATGTAATTAGAAAATGATTTGTAACCTTATCAAGACCTTAAGTTGCTATCATACCTATTGTACTTCTACAAATAAAAACCTTATAAATTTCCACACCAAAATCTCTTTTATGTTCACACATCAAAAACCGTTTTTATATTCACACGCCAAAGCTCAAAAGCACACATACACACCTAAAAACCAAAAATATATTTCGTTTTCACCAAAACATCTTGTATTCTTACTCACCCAATACTTAAAGTAATACATGAAAAAAAAAATCCCAAACGATTTTTAAAACGTGAAGGTTGATTGAACTTTTTGGGTTTCAATTTGCTATAGAGGTAAACTTGCTGATCAAACACTGTACTAAAGGTTTATTGTAAACATGTTGGCGGGTCATGGTTTAGTGTTTAGCGTGTCGAATTATGTAATTGTGAATCCATGGTTCACGTTCCTGCCGTAAAATTGCGCTCTGCACTTTGGAAAAATGGGTACGTTATAAGAGCAACGGTCATATTTCGTTATTCGATTAGAGCAGTCCAAGAGTTGAAGATGGGTACTGTTGACTAGCTATCCACCTTGCACAGCTATCCACAGACGGCTAGCGCAGACAACCCTTGTATAGCTTTGCATGTATATCTGAAACACATAATAAATTAAAACACGTAGCTGCGTTTTCAATCCACCAAGATGCTAAAGGAAATTAAAAAACAGAAAAACTAGAAGATTTTTGTTTGTTTGGTTGTTATTAAGCACAAAGTTACAAAATGGGATATCTGCGCTGTGCCCACCACTACTGGTAAAAAAATCAGAGGAGAAGCAAAAAATTTAGTTTCTTTCATAAAAATCAGAATAAAATAGAATTCATTATCTAAATTATACGGTGTAAAACTGTACAATCTGTTTGTGTTCTTTGATTTCATAACTTCCATTCGTATCGAAATCTTTTTGCCAAAATCTTGCACAGAAAGTGAGAGGAAAATCCCGTTTTCACTGGCACACATCTGTGTAATGAAAACATAACTATAGTTCTTTCAAAGAGCTGTTAATTATTTGCTAATGTTTCTCAAATGTTTTTTGTTAGGCTCAACTTGGAAGCACAGATAAATTTTAGTAATTATAACTGTCCGTGGAGCTTAAAAAGTTAAATACATCTACAAATTTTTCTTTGTTCTTTAGAAAATAGTTTTCAACTTTGTATTCATGTTGTCACATGAAGACCTACGCAGGTACGGCAAATCAAAACATGATACGTGATTACGTTTTGTTTTATACTATCACACAAACAATAGAAACATTCAGGTTGTTTATTTAATCTTTCTTTTGCAAGGTTGTTATTTCAATGACTTCTGAAACTCTACATTAGAATTTCGTTACTTGGGAGGAACAAAATGTGTAAATCCTCAATCCTCAACTTTGTAATAAACCCGAGATTTAGTAGAATAACAACAGTTCCACACCATGCCTCAGTCGATGATCTGTTTCCAGTGGGCATGGCGCCAGAAAGTTGAGGTCTGAAGGCCACAGACAGTTATTTTGCAGTAATTAATGCTTTTGGTCAGGTAAGGCCTTGTCAGTACTAGAAATATTGAAATTTAACAGCAGAGGCAAGAAAATTGGTAAAACAAAAAGTTTGTCTGGCTATTAAGGACAGGTTTCACATTAGATCTATATGGAGATGCATTCAATAAAATCAGACTATTGCTTGGACCAGTGCACAAATTGGTCTTCTGTGCAGCAGCCGCTTTGTTTTCTTAAGGAAGAGAGTTTGGAGCATAGAAGATATTTGTTCTAACAAGATTATATCAGGAAATGATTTTCAATACTTACCTCTGAGAGTGATTGATTTTGACAGTTACTTCAGAGAGTGACTGGTTTTTCAATGATTACTGAAAAACTGATTCTCAAAACATTATTTCAGTTAGCGATTGATTTTTACAGTTACTTTAGAGAGTGTCTGGTTCTCTTAGGATTACTTTATGAACTGACTGCTACTCATAGGATTATTTCAAAGAGTACTGTTCCTCAAAACATTATTTCTTATATTATTCTGAATTACAGTCCGCCGTTTTTTCCAAACAATTCGTAATGAAACGTTTATATTTTTATTCATATTTAATGTTGTTGTATTTATTTTCTCATGTATATATTTTTTACCACTTTAAATGTTTGTCACCCTATAGTTCAACAGTAATTCCTGGAGCTTACTATGATAAAATTCGAGCCTTGATCTCCGCAGTGAGCACAACCCAAATAATTCATTGTGTATCTCTGTGCTTAGCAACAAACAGAATTGAAACAAAGCAAAAAATTCATTATTTATCTGTCCCTTGTCTTACTTTTTTAATACTGTAATATTATTGTTATTTTTCAGCTGAAAATTACTTAAGTCCATGAGTTATCATCCACAGAACCATGTAACCATCCAAAGAAGAGCAAAATAAGTAAAAACTGATTTTTTTAATATTTATAACGTTACAACAATTGGCTTTCTTTTAATCTTAAATATGTTTCATAACATTTATAGAAAGAGAACTAGTACGTGTTAATGAATGTTAACTGTATCTAACTGTTGGTTATCTAAGTATCAACACATATGTGATACTGGATATACCTCATATTAACCAGCTTTGTTCGTGGAACGATTTTTGTTTGTTTGTAATTAAGCACAAAGCTACACAATGGGCTATCTGTGCTCTGCCCACCAGGGGGTATCGAAACCCGGTTTCTTGCGTTGTAAGTCCGCAGACATGCCGCTGTGCCACTGGGAGGCTCGTGGAACGACAAAGCAAATTTGTTTAAGTTAATAGCATAAGTAGCATTAAGTGTTTATTGGTTCAATTTAATGAGTAGATTAAGTAAGTGTCATTTATTGAAAAAAAAACGAAATTGGTTAGGAACGAGATTTGTGAAATTTGTGAAATTGCTATTAAAATTGAGCCAGTTGACAATTTCGTTGTAAAAACATTTGGAAACACCGCCCTTCCATGCCTTATCTTTGAATTATATAGAAATACTTTATTATTCAGCTATCGCTCACATGCAGATATGGTTATGGGCTTTCAACCTACAATTACGTTACGAGCTCTGAATAAATAAGTCTTAACAAATTGAAGGTCGACATTCGCACCTAGAAAATGTTAAGAACACAAAAACAGATGTTTCGACAACATACCATCAAGGGATTCATAAAACGTTAGTAGTATTCCTTAGAGAAGGACCCGGGACTTATATACAAGTACCTAAAGGAGCGAATAAAGCCCTTGAAATAATGAGAGGACCCCAAAATTGGATAACATAAGGTTTCCAAAATGAACCAACCTATCTTACACGGGTATTCATGGTCATTAAACAAAGAGGTCCAGGAACGAACCAAGTAGTGAATAGATTGATATAATACTAAACTTTAAGCTGCGATGCTTCAAGAAGTTTTGGTTGTGGAAACGTAACCATGAGGACCATTTTTCAATACTATCGCATGTAAGAAGTAAAATGTTTTATCTGAAATATTTAGGTTACTAAGGAAGTGAATTTGTGGAGAGAGGTTGATAGCATGGTGGCTATAGGAAGTGAAATTTTTCTAGAACCTAAGCGGTTATAATCGGGTGAAATAACCGAATAGCTTGTATTCCTTTGTAGCCAGCTACTTGCAATTTTGTACCTTTGAATAAATGTATTCCAGGGCAATCTTTCTAGAAATCCATACTGTTACACCTTATAATAACAGCTTAAACGCCTGGTGGTTATATTTCAGGCAACGTTAATCGTTTGATTATAAAAGAGGAAACATCTTTCAATCTGATTTCTAAACGCTCTTGTTCTCCTCACAGAAAGTTGCATGACCATGTTATGACTGACCACAGTATCTACCTGCCTTCATTGGCTTTCACTGCAAGTTAGAATGAATTAAAAATACCCTGAGCCCATCATATCTATCTCTTTATCTGTGTGTTTCTGAATTTTTACTAAAAACGTGTTAGCCTTGTTAGATTATACTAAAGTCCTCAATGACATAGCTCCTTTTGAAGAGACTAATAACTAAATAATAATAAAGGTTAATTTTAAAGTACAAGTACGTGTGTTGTGTTAAAATATGATGTAGCACAAAGCACCGAAACATAAATTTGTGATTCTTCATTTCAGCGGTTGGCATATAACAATGTCTAATAGGGGTGAGCAGAAGCTACAACTGTTAATTCGACTTGCGATTCATGGGCAAAAAATGGTGTTAAAGTTTTTCCGTCTGTTGTAATATAATTCAATTGTGTTACTGAACAAGGAACGTTAATGTAGTTCTGGGTTCTTGAGAGATGGATACGTTTGTGCTGGACGCAGATTTCAAGCAGCTGCTGATGTTTACCTTCCAAATTGGATACAAGACTCGAATAGAGAGTAATCAGTAAATTGCTGTCAGTAGGACAAGCCGCCTTCCCTCAAGTCCTCTTTTATTTTTTCTAAAGACCTACAAGGGCTCTTCACAAGGATGAATCACCTCAATGTGGTAGCAAGAGATGGATTATAAGTTGATACACAAAACGACCCAGCTCTTCGACGATCGGTTTAGATCGGCTGCTTTCGTGAACATGTTGGTTGAGTTCCAACATCCCTAGAAACGTAGAACCTTTTGTTACACATCCCTTGGGAGTGTACATTGTCCACTCAACTGGTGCCGCCAATGTTTACATCACTGCTCTGTGATTATCCAATCAAAGAAGGCACGTGAGCGTCGTCTCTTCTGAAGAGACGCACGCGTCTATGATAAGCTAGTCCTCCAGGCAGATTAAACCATACCTAAGAGATATATAGTCACTTGTAATTGTCTTCAGATTAGCTCCATTATACAGACTTGTACATTCTGGGCGTTTAGTATTTAGATCTGTAAAATAGAAAAAGAGAGAGAGAGAATAAAAAATACAATCCAATTAAATTTTCATTAAATAAAATTAAGATCTTCACTGATATGATTCATTTATTGTGATTCTACATCTTTATACTTCATATTTTTGCTGATTATAATGATACGAGTCTGTAAAATGATATATCATCGACTGTACAATTTAAATTTCCACTTAGAACGGACTAAAAAGTGATCATTGGTAGATACGCAGTATTGTTTTCTGGATCGTGTCTTTTGTTGTTGGCCCGGCATGGCCAGGTGGTTATGGAGGTCGACTCGCAATCTGCGGGTCGCGGGCTCGAATCCCCGTCCCACTAAACATGCTCGCCCCTTTCAGCCGTGGGGGCGTTATAATGTGACGGTCAATCCCACTATTCGTTGGTAAAAGAGTAGTCCAAGAGTTGACGGTGGGTGGTGGTGACTAGCTGCCTTCCCTCTAGTCTTACACTGCTAAATTAGGGACGGCTAGCGCAGATAGCCCTCGTGTAGCTTTGCGCGAAATTCAAAAACAAGCAAACAAACAAACTTTTGTTGTTCAGTGATTAGTTAGCCGTAAAGTACCTACGTGTATTTATCGTTAACAAGATACTAACCAACTGAACTGGAGGTTAAAAATCTTTTCTTTCCTAACAGATCACTTGTTAAACGAACTGGACGTGGGACATTGTTGTCAGTTTAAAGAACAAACCACGCCGAATCACGTTCTCCTAAAGTCATTATCAAAATATTAATCATTTTGTAAATAGCAATGAAATAATACTTACTATTACCTGTATTTATTATGTACTGAGATACAGTTAAATAGCCAAAGAATATAACTATTTACAAACTTTCTACGTTAATATATGTATATATACGTTTTACTCTTGTCTTTTTCGTTTAATTCCAATAACAAGCTTCTTCAGTTGCAATCAAGGAACAAAATTACGATATTTATAAACAAGCTTGGGAAGCGTTTATTTTAAAGTATAACAAATTTTATAAATATCTAGGGATCATTTTTAAATGAAAAAAAAAAACGATAAATTCTTCGTCAAACCAAAAGTGAAATAAAACTTGCATTTCACACATAACTTTATTTTGTTTTCCAGCATACGCAGCCATAATCAAAATAAGTGAACATTTTGTTTAGCTGTTAATATAGCTTAAATAAATTTAATGTTACACTGTATTTTGTTTGTTATGTAATTTTGATTTCCTGAAACAAGATTTAACAATTGTTTGTTGAGTGTCGCGCAAAACTATTCGAGAGCTATCTGCGTTACCCGACCCGAATTTAAAAGTGATAGTCTGGAAGGAAGGCAGCTAGTTTGCACCACCCACTACTAACTCTTGGAGTACACTTTTACGAACACAAAGTGGGATTTACAGTCACATTATAACGCCCCAACGGCTAAAACGAGGAGAACGTTCGTTAATGGGATTCGAACAGGCAAACCGCGAGTCCAGGCAAACCGCGATGTCAGACCTAAGATTTAGCGACACACAAAGCTATATAAAAACTTCCTGTTGTAATATGCTAGCGTAAAAGCCCGTCAAAAATGTCAGGAAACTACTGGAAACCAAAAACTATTCCGTATATATATAATTGGTATCTTCAGTCTGTTTAAACAAAAAGCATTTTTTGTAATAATTCTCAAGCGTAGAGTTGTGCTAATTTTTTACTTATTTTTCTCAGGTGTTGATAGAGTGCAAATGCACTCTTGTGTCTTCGATCACGGAAGTCTTTCCGGCTCTCCTATTCGGATCCTGCCTAGTTTGACGTCATAATGATGTGTAAGACATATAACGCCATGCTTGATCTGGCGCTGAGAACTCCCTCCTTGACAGACTTATGTATAGCAGAAAAGTGCCGAAATTTAGGAGCTATTTACGTCTATAATAGCGACTAAATTCAACTCAAATTGAAACGGGCAATCAAAAGAGGAAGTATTATAGGAGAGGAAGTGAAATAATTGATTAAAAATAATACAAAGTGACCAGGTTATTGGTCAATATGTGAAAACGTTTAATGTTATTTGTTGCAGCAACTCTATAATTTTACCAAGATAACGTCACCCTTCCGTATCAACACCTCTTCATATGATTATCGAATCCACCATCTTTAGCTTAGTTAATTTATTTAGTTAGCTGCTTCATTTTATAAGTTTGACGTAATTCATCTAAATCTTAGAAGTTTAATATAAATTATGGTTAGGTCAAACAATGCTTAGTGTAGTAAAATGCGCACGCGCAATATTTAACCCAAACATTACACTTAATACTCTCCTTCCCTCAGGCGTTGAAATTAACATAATGTAATATATGTATCATAGTATCTCAATGATAAAATAAATCACGAAGAATGAAAAAACTGATAATTGGCACCCGATAATACGAGTGTTTTCAAAGGGTAGACATTACTTCTTCACAGGATGAATAATATAATAATATAATTTAGGAAACATTTTAATGTTTCAGTTTTAAACACAACAATATTAAGCCTACTAATCTCTGTGTTGAGTATAGATCGTGCTTGTGCTCGTGTACTTTGTGTTAAATCAGCCTTGCACGAATATAGCATATTGGAGGCGACTGTAAACGTCATTTGATGATTTAGTTATGATAGCGATAGAGATTAAAAATATAAACATTTAAACAAAATTTCTTGTGCTTTAAAAGAAAAACAGCTCTGAATTTCCAATTGTTACACCATCTTTATAACTTATTGTTATCCGCAATGAGGGTATACTGACAGACAACCCTTGACACAAACTGTGTAAGGCAAGTGCTTTGCTTATTATTCTAAAAACGCCTCACTAGTAAATGCAGTACCAAAGTTATTTTGGCTCAAGGCATTATTATCCGTCGTTGTAGACCTAAGGCTAAGATTAGTCGTGTATTGTACTTATATGTGAGGCTCTATTATAAAATTAAGTAAATCCTTATGATAGCATGTGATGGGAAGTCTCGTATAAAACCATATGATAGAGAAAAAATGTCATACTCACGTTGATGGGTTGTAAGTGTTGTCAACTATAAATACATTTCATTCAACATAATTAATGAAATTGTTTTAACGGTGACGTATAGAGAGATGTTATGGTGTTGAGACAATGCCGGTCCCCCAGTGGCCCAACGGTATGTATGCGGACTTACAACGCTAGAAACCGCGTTTCGATACCCGTGATGAGCAGAAGACACATAGCCCATTGTACAGCTTTACGCTTAACAACAAGCAAGCATGAGACAATGCGTGTTTGTGTGTTTATATGAACTTTACATTGTGGTTCAAAATATGAAATCATATTAAATCATTTATTTCAATAAAATTGTGGATTGTAGTCTTTCAGCCATGTCTATATCTTATGACGCTGTACACTTAAAAAGTCTCAGGCCTCATTTTCTAATGGAAATAATATTACTAATAAAATTAGCTTTTAAGTAATGATATGTTTTCAGTAATTGTAACAATATAAGAATATTATAGTTATCTTGTTATGGAATAACTGAGATGATAAATTTTTATACGTGCTCTTATCTGAGATATGTTTTCCCGCTAAGTAACCCTAATGGCAGAAATAGTAACTTTCATCCGCTTGATGCTGAAATTTATGTAGCATTTTTCTTCTCGCAGGTGCTTCACACTAATCGCTTGACTGATTATAAACACTGACCAATCAAACATCTGGGGTGTTTTATAAAATGATTCCCAAACTTCCAAACGCGAATAAATCTCACTATTTCTTAAAATGTGCATACAGACAAGTGCTATGCTATAAAAGAGCCAGACATACAGACAAGTGCTATGCAGTAACAGAGCCGGACATATTGAATGAAACGTTTCGTAACGTTTAACATGACATTTGAAAATCATTCTTTTGATACCACTGATTGTCCTTGAATCTATCGTTAACAATTAATTAATAACTCCGCAAGCTGTCGAAGACCAATTTATGTATGCACTTATTCGCATATGTCTACACCAGATACTACAGACAAGTTTATTTACAATTATTCGTTCAGCTTAATTTCTTACAAGTTTTAATGAATTAAAAGTATAATTTCAGAAGTATGTATTAACGGCATACTATACACTTTAAGATAATTTTTCGCAGTATCTTTCTAAAATATCAATGCGACAGGTATAGACAAGATTTTATCGGTTTAACGCAGTGAAACTTTTGTTTATTTTATTCACAACGTTCTTGTATCCTACCTGATGATGCCAGGTAAACCTGGTGAAACGTTGTAAATAAAACAACCAAATGTTTTATTACATACAAACGATAAAACCGATATAAATTTGTGTGAATTTTGAAAACATAATTCTTTCTAATATTTAATTCAGGTATAGATATTGTTTTACATAACAAATTAAGCAGACAGTCTTGGTGGTTGTCTTCATCATGGAGAAGAAACGTCCAAGTGTCCATTTACTGAGCCCCCTGGGCCATTTTGGTTAAGAACTGGGTCAGAGTGATATGATCAACTATTCAGAAGCCTTCACTAAGGTGATATTGATTGTGGTTAACTCATGGTGAGGTTGTTCTGTTTTATTTGTCTTATTCTTATCCTTCTGCTGGGTGTAAAACCTGCCAGTTGGATTATGGGAGAAATGCGCTACTGTCCACCCACCAGGCAATTTCGATAATGCCCTATTTAACAATTTTAGACAATTGCACTTTTAAAAAGTATGTCCACTTGTTGCTGTAGTATCTGCACCATTAAACACACTCATTGGTTGGACGTTAGATGCAGTGGCATTGTCTAGCCGATAGCAACTGTTTCAGTGTCTTCCAGGTGTAAATGTTGACCATACAGGCTGTTGCCAATAGGATTGCAAAAAGGGAAGTATTTATTTTATTTGCCAGGGTAGGCACTTTGTTCAGTTTAGCTGGGACTAGCAACTTAGAGGTAATTGTTTATGGCTGTAGGGATTGTATTTTTTATTTTTTGGTGTAGGAGTTCAAGGAGGTGGTACTCTAGAAGTTAAAGATGTGTGTGTCACTAGAGGTATATGAACTTCTCGAACGATCAATCTAAGTTGATGTGTATCGTGTCCTTTCTGAATTGGTACATGTGTGTGTGTCACTAGAGATAGATGAATATTTTGAACGCTCAATCCAAGTTGATGTGTATCGTGTCCTTTTTGGCTTGGTTCATGTGTGTGTCACTAGAGGTAGATGAATATTTTGAACGCTCAATCCAAGTTGATGTGTATGATGTCCTTTCTGAATTGGTTCATGTGTGTGTCACTAGAGGTAGATGGATATTTTGAACGCTCAATCCAAGTTGATGTGTATGATGTCCTTTCTGAATTGGTTCATGTGTGTGTCACTAGAGGTAGATGAATATTTTGAACGCTCAATCCAAGTTGATGTGTATGATGACCTTTCTGGCTTGGTTCATGACCTAGGTGTCTCCGACAGATAGAGAAGAACGGGAACAGTTTTACCTTAGATGCCATTTATTTTGATAAATACATCACCACAATCCACCAAGAACCTCTTTAGTTTCCTATTATGAGTTTCATACCTTTCCACCAGCAGTTTCAGGTATTCAAGAAGCTGTTTACTTGTTGCTTACCTGATGTTGGCCGTTCAGTTTAGAAGAACCATATCTTCTCTATGTACGGTGTTGATAAACATTTCAACATGTAACATCACATCCACCTGTCCATAATTAACAACACTTTCTGTTAGTATAGTTACAGTCTAAGTAAGTATAAAATGATGTTTACACAGAAAACACTGTGCTTCGTGTGCAGAATTCATGACTACATAATCTAACTGAATAGCATGTGATTTGTTACGTATTACAATTTCAAATAGCCTAAAACTGAGATAAATTGTAATTTAGATTTAGTAGTTAAATAAATGCCGATATATATCCAATTTATGATATTTGCCAACAAGATTGATACACACAGTTTTCTTTTTTTCTAAATACAAATATATATTTTAATACACAAACAATGATACAACTTACAATAACAGTTATTACAAATAGTTATTACAAACAATGATATATATTTATATATAAGTTTTACAAACTTACAAGCTATATAAAAATCTTCTTTCTAGTCTGGAACTTCCTTTATGTCTTATCGAGGGATCACGATGAGCGAGTTAATTTTGAGTTGATGTAGGTACAATTCCTATAAGAGGGAGCTAGCTAGCTCTGTGGTATTCATTGATCACACGCCGATTTTTCCTACTGGCGAAGTTATATAATGTCTTTGTAAAAGTGCTAATGTCCGATGTGAATCCACTGAAGTTGAATGATTTATAATGTTCGAAATTTATAAACGTTCCTGGTCAATATATCTGAAGTTCCCGATTAATAAACATTAATCACAGTTATAGCTTCCGAAGTTTATAGCACACCAACTATGGCAATCTAATAATAGGTACAGTTTTTTTTGGAGCGTCGCGTTGGTTATATTTATAGGCGTGTGGAGAGTTTCTAGAAAATTCAGATTATCTAAAAATACAAAGCTACACAAGCGTTTACGTACATACATATATTGTTGATTCTTACACTCGAGAATCTTCTACAACTTTAGAGAATAGTAGGGAGTTTCACAATACATATTTAACAGTGTACGTTATGTATATTTCTAAATATAAATTTAGCTTAAACAAACATCGATATTAAAAGATATATGATAGTATATATTTCACAGAACTTATGCATTTCCCCTTTCCCAGGATCTTCTCCGCTCTAGAGATAAACTTTCATCCACAAGTTAAAACGATTACACTAGGTACACGCACTCAGGTACCAAGAGTGACGGCCCTAACGGGTTATTTTAGTGTACGCCACCCCGTTTAGGGTAGTTATCGAAGTAACTGGAGTAATGGAAGATATTTATCAATACAGTGGGGTCTTTGTGAATCACGAGGAGGCCCTTCAACCCCGCAGCAGAGCGCAAGTATTTTAACTTCAACACACTGTAGATATTTACCTCATGATCACTCATGGCGCAAACTTAAATCATGAGTACATTATTCGTTCGTTCTTTTTCAATGCATAGGATAAGGGATTTTGCGTTTATTATACTTTACTATTAAAGCTCACATTATTGATTTTACAATCATTACTTTACTGTAGTTCTTAAGTTAGTTCTTATATCCATGTTGAATAAGACTTTATGTTATAATTTTACATAATAGGAATTTCTTGTACTGAACCAGAGTAAACTGAAGTAAAAACGTAAACAACATCGGATACAGAAACCTGTAACAGATTTCTGTATAGACATATCAATAATAAATTCCGATCCTTCATCCAGATAGAATAGTACATTAAAGGTTTCAAGCTAAAGGAAGAATATAAAACTCTGAAATGAAAACAAAATTTGAAAAATAAAGAGTTAAATGAAGTTTTATAAAAACAAAAGTAACTAAGAGGTGTATAAAACAGAACATTAAATATAAAATTTTAACTAAAATAAAAAAAAAAGATGGTAATATTTTTCCATACGAAAAAAAAGACAAAAACAAAAGAACTTAATTTTTCAGCTAGAAAGGTGTGTTTATATTGAAATATATATATATATAGCATAAGAAAAAGTATAGATTAAACCTATTCCAGTTATTATTTTTCATTTTAATACATACTGTACATACATTGTAATTTTAAAATTATTTTTAAAATATGTCTTCGAGAAAAAGAAATTATTATCCAACATAGGCATAAAGACTTGCTTATATCAAAGTTCAAGAGAATCAGAGGTTGAACTGTAGGAGTTAAGAGTATGATTTCGTTCTATTATACAGGAGCTGGTTTAAAATATAACTTACTCTTTCCTTATCCTGAACATTTATATAGAATTAATGTTCTAATAATTGTTTTACAGATATTTCAACTAATATTTACCGCCTTTACTGAGTATACTTTGTAGAAATGTCATTCTTTTTTCTTTTTTTCTCTCCGAATCTTTGGGTTGCTCATTCTTCGCTTCTCGGTGTAGCATAGATGACTGAGTACCAAATAAATCAAATATGGTAGTCAATCTATTATATATCCTAGTGTCAGTTGGCTATATTACGATTAAATGACTGCCCTTGCTCGCAAGAAAATAAGAATAAAATGAATTGCTTGCCATTTGTTATGCCCATCAACATTGCAGACATATATATTTAGAATATACGTATTTGTTTATGAATATTCTTATTTCCGAAGTATTACATTTATTTGCACTATGAATAATGTTTTAGATATTTTCAGTAAGGAGATCTACCCAGTCTCCTCCGCTGCCTCAATGGTAAGTCTAAAGGCTTGTAACGCTAAAAATCGCGATTCGATGCCTATGGTGGACAGATTACAGATAGCCTAATGTGTAGCTTTGTGCTTAATATCAAACAAACAAACAATCTATCCATCGTGTAGGAATATAGTGGTTTACTTTTCGTCGTGGTAAGAAGGGGGGGATATTTAATACATCGTACAATAAGTTACATCTAGAGTGAGCTCATTGTACAACAGTTTGACTCTTGTCTCAATTTATTGTCTCAACGAAGATGTAGAAAAATTACATATTTTACGTGGAAATTTTAACTACAATTTAACGGCAAGTCTAGCTTATGACACGAGAATATCTTGCATAACTTCTTCTAGCTCATTTTCCAATCACGAAGGAATTTTGTACAATTTTTATGATATTAATTTTCTTCAGAGAAACGTTTTTGATTTGTTTTCCATACAGTTTGTTTGTAATTAAGCACAAAGCTACACAATGGGCTATCTGTGCTTTGCTCACCACGGGTATCGAAACCAGGATTCTAGCGTTTTAGCAGCAGACATACCGCTGTGCCACTGGGGGGGGGGGCTTTTTCATACAGAAAGATCACTCTGTACCTCCTGAGTCAAACACGACTGACCAAAACAATTAACAAACCGGAACTCACTCTGGTGGCGCAGATACGGATAAAGTTATGAGCTTCAATCCTACTAATGTCAGGCTTAACGATGAAAAATTTTGTATCCGAATTTATTTTATTCGTTGAAGGTGTTATATAAAGTTTGACTTCCTACATATGTAAAATATCTCAGCAAAATAAGCCTCTTTTGTTTTTCATATCAATTAAATTAATCTGATAATCTCTTTTACAAACATTTTAAGAATTGAATCTTAAAAAATATGGACTGCTATTTTTTAATAATAAGTCTTTAAATTAAAATTTTTCGTATAACTAATATGATTGTTACTGTTGTAGCTCGTATTGTACTTAGCCCCAGATCATAGAACAACGTTATTTTTAGGCTGCTTAGTGTTTTTAATCATTTATTTCTGACAACAAAAAGCCAAAGGAAACAAGGATAAAGATCAAATAAGATGTGTCATGTATAAACACTTGGAAACAAACATTTTAACTGTTGTAATGACGGTTAATTGTACGGAAATACTTGAACTTGACTTTTCAGTGGACTTTAAAACTTTAAGTGTGTGAAGCATTTTGTATTTTACGATGTGCACACATCACGGAGTCTGATTTGTTGACAAGACTGTACAAACCTTGCAGTTTATCTCATATTTACCTATATTTTCTCCCTTAACAAGTACACTATACCCACCCCCTGCCCTTTAACCCTGAGCAAACCTGGAATTTTAGTGTAGGCGTTATGTCCCAAATGTAGTGATGAGAGTAATAAGATCATATTTGAAAACTTAGTTGGTTGGTTATTTGCTATTTTTAAACTTTTACAACATTCATGCACCATAAATATATATTTGTACCTCACAAATGTTCGTGTTTGTTCATTGCATCTTCACCAGTACTATTAGTAATAGTGTCATGAAACGATATCAAATAATACTTTTAAGACTATAATTCAAATGAACGTGTTATGAATACAATCTATAATCACTAGGTTGTAGAAACAAAGATCGAACAATACCATTTAGCTATCCATAAAAAATGCATGATAAAAATGTAACGAAGTAAATGATATTGTGCTTTATTCATTCGACACTGATTGGATGGTTAACAAGGCCACATCCCACACTTCACTTTGATCCCGCCGTATGACGTCATTACACGTCTATAAACCATTCATATTCTCTTGCCCGAAAGGTTCGGAATATTGGGTTCTTAGATATCCGATCAATATCAGTTCTTTAATACAGTTTTTATTGAAGTAGCTCTAATTTTTAATCGGAAATATCTTTAATTTTAAAAAAGAATTCCCTGTAAAACTGAGAACCACAAAAAATATATAAAGAAACAACATGGGAGTAACAACACCAATAAAAAGAAGTAGACAGAAAGAATAGGTGAGTTGCCAACTCTTGAGGAATGGCTTAGTATACTGAGCTTGATGACAACGTGTTTCAGGGACGTCTTGCGATGCGTCACCGAGAGGTAAACGCTTTCTCTTGAGGTTGTCTGAAATTGGCGCCTTTAAAACCCGCGTGGTTTCATTAATGACTATGTTTTTTTCCTACCAGTTATTCTGCATGTTTCTAAGTGTAGAATTGCGTGACTTTCGTATTGCCTGTTTAAACAAACTACAAGTGTCGAGAAGAGCACGTGCTTCAGGGCAGCAGCAGGCAAGTGGCTGATGAAATACTATTATATGATTAATCTACATGAAAAACGTACGCTATGTAGAAGTAAGATACCATCAAGTTATCGTAATTAAATGTTTTCATCAACACAAAAGAAAAGCACGCAATGTGCCGCCTTAAAATGTGATGATGAGAAAGTAAGGAGACCATGAAACACAGGAAATATTTCAAATTCTTAGAAGCGCTCAATAAAGCTTCACAAGACAGGAGATATAATGAGCGTTTCATGACCAGAGAACATTTACAGCACTTCTTACGCATGATATCACTTAGAAAGAAACGTAAGGAAGATAATGAAATCAAGAAAAGAAACGTACCTATCATCGTTGTTACAAGAAACATATCCATCTGTTTATCTGTTTTGCTACAAAAAATTACACATCTCTACACTACAAGAAATATACCTATCTCTACTAGAAGAAAAATAACTATATCCACTGTTACAAGAAACAAACTTATATCCACTGCTACAATACACAATATTTATATCCACTGCTATAAAAAGCATATCGACATCCACTACTACAAGAACTTGCCTATATCCACTGCTATAAAAAGCATATCGACATCCACTACTACAAGAACATGCCTATATCCACTACTATGTGGAACAACACCTAGTTATACTACAAGAAACATACACACATCCACTGCTACAAAAACATACCTATATCCACTGCTACAAAAACATATCTATATCCACTGCTACAAAAACATCTATATCCACTGCTACAAAAAACATCTATATCCACTGCTACAAAAACATACCCATATCCACTACTACAAAAAACCATACGTATCTCCATTACTTACAAACATCCATTGTGTTACTAAAGGTTTATAAAGTTAGGCAATTCTACAATAACAGGTATTCTTAGCTTAAAAAACTATGATAAAGATAGCCTAATTCACGTCAAACCTACAAGTGCAAAGATGATGCTCATTGATACAATTTTATATTTTCTTGGGGATAAAAACATTCTTTTTCAAATATATTATAATTATTTTATGAATATCATAACCTAAACATCTATATAGATCATTGAATAGGCATAAAAAAAGAGATGTTTATAAGGAAAGTTTTTCAGTTGTGGAAGGAAGAATTTAGGTTATATTCAAACTACAAAGTAATGAAGAAAAGTAATATAGACGTTGTCAGAAAACATTTTAATGAATGTATTATGAAAATTTTTCAAATTTTCAAACAAAGATATTTTCATATGTTCCAATTTTGAATATGAAATACAAAACATAAAAAAAATATTTCATGATATTTTTGGCGCCATTTTAAGTAGGCACAGGTAAGAGGGTAAAATTAATAATAGGTAAGTTAGTTGTAATTGTGAAAAGGTTACAAATATCACAGGAACCACAGAGAGAACAATTAAGTGAATATTTCTATTGCATTTGTCAAAATTATTAAAATAAATAGTTTTCTTTAATAACAGGAGAACGTATAATAAAGTAAACTTTTAATCTGAAAAAAAAAGCGATAAAATAAGAAATAATGGAATAGAATAGAAGGGAAAATACATTTCATAAGCATAAATTAATATAGTTTTGAATATATTTTAATGCACTTAATTGTATTTTATGTGTATATATATTTTTAAATATATATATATATATGTATATTATTCACGTTATTTATTTTTAGTTGGAACAATTGTATCTAAACGTTTTTTTTTATAGGTTCTTTTTAAAAATACATTATGAAGAGTGATTTCTGAAGTGAAGAAACTGGTTCAGTGTTAACCAAGTCATGCCATTAAAAGTTAGGAAATCAAAATAAAAGATAGAAGAGTTCAAGTATTGCTGTTGGTTTTGTTATATTTAGGTTTATCAATATATCTCTAAACATTTCCGGATAGTGATACTGAACTAAACACTGTTTTAGCTCTAGTGATACTGAACTAAACACTGTTTTTAACTCTAGTAATTTATTAACTCTCGTTTTCTCATTGGAAACTAAACGA
This sequence comes from Limulus polyphemus, assembly GCF_000517525.1. Taxonomy (NCBI): domain Eukaryota; kingdom Metazoa; phylum Arthropoda; class Merostomata; order Xiphosura; family Limulidae; genus Limulus; species Limulus polyphemus. The sequence continues at coordinate 176,265 of NW_013665816.1, read as the reverse complement.
TATAATCTACTTGCAAAATATACTAGAACATTTAATTTTATGTGTTTGGGACGATTATCAGATAAATATATATACTGATGTGAGTTTGTAAAATATATCAGTTTCAGTTTCTCTATTTTTTATTCTGGTGAAACTCTTACCAGCACATTTAAAAAAGAGCAATGGCAGTAGAATTCAAAGATTCTAGAGTTTTACTCTTTCTATCCGCATATGGAAATTGATGCGTCTTTCGGTTATATATTGTTATTGGTCAGTAAGTCCTATTATTCTGAATTAAAATATTTTATCTGCTCGTCTGCTACCACTTCCCGTAAACATCCTTGGTTATTCAAGCCAAACTTCATCACAATGCATCTACTCGTCTGCTACCAGTTCCCGTAAACATCCTTGGTTCTTCATGCCAAACTTCAGCACAATACATCTACTCGTCTGCTACCAGTTCCCGTAAACATTCTTGGTTCTTCATGCCAAACTTCAGCACAATACATCTACTCGTCTGCTACCAGTTCCCGTAAACATTCTTGGTTATTCATGCCAAACTTCATCACAATACATCTACTCGTCTGCTACCAGTTCCCGTAAACATCCTTGGTTATTCATGCCAAAC
>NW_013665816.1:172889-174910 GCF_000517525.1 Limulus polyphemus | reverse complement strand
CAAGGATCTTTTACAAATCGGGAAGATAAAAAAACTCTTACTCAGATCAAACTATTATTTCATTTACCACAATGAGCATTTTTTATTATTATGTTCGTTAACAAAAATACAGACAAACTGAAGAAAAAGGAAGAACATTGATGTCAAACGAATTTGCGTCCTCATTCATCCTGATTTTTTGTGTGTGAAATCTAAGTTTTTTAGTCTCAAAACTACGTGTTGTGGTCTTTCTTTTCTTTTATGTATTGCGTTATGATGTTTTGTGAAAAATCTGTACGTGATGGAGAAAATGGATATCATTTTCGGATTCAGCGTACAAGAATTACTATAGATCATGTAAAAATTTCAAGACACTAAAACCATTGCAGGCCTGTGTTAACACTAAAACCATCGCAGGTCTGTGTTATTTGGGGTACGTTAGCTACATTTTAACAGTACACAGTGGGATTAAAAAGTGGATTAATTATGTCTCTAATTTTTCTCAATATCTAAAAAAAAAAACATTTTTTCTGTGTATGTAAAATGAGCATTTACTGTGCTTTAACTAGCAGTTACATAGACTTATTTAAATTATTCGTTTTCTTTTTGCAGACATTTTGAGTTTTTGAACATCTAGAAAAGTAAATTATTTGTGATATTTCATGTTGTCACTAGCGAAGTGAGTCGACTGTTTGCCATTTCAATCAATTTCAAATCTTTTACAGACAGATTTAGACGATTTTCAAACAAGCGTCAATAAAAATTAGTGACTCTTTCGATTGTTGAAAATTAGTCATGAAGAATAAAATAACAAATACTAGAGAGTCGATTTTTATTTAAATTATTATCCCACGTTAATTAGCTAAATTTATAACGCATACTTTATATTTCCTTGTGCTTTAGTAAATAAAACCATTCTGGTATATGATCATGTAATAAAATTTAAAAACAAATAAGCCTATCTAGGCTCATTTCAGAATGATAATTTAGTAGAGAGAGCTGTGATGGCTTGGATGTTTTATCTGGTTTTATTTCTTGATGTATCTTTTTAGAGCTCCACCTGGCGGTAGAACCTTCTATGCTACTATGTTTACTTTTTTTTCTGTCTAATGATATCTTTGAGGAGACATGTCTGCGGGAGATTACTACTGAAGAGAATGAAGTGAAATAGGCGAGTATTATATTAGTAGTTTGGTACTGCTTCTTTTAAAGTGCAGAACAGGTGAAATAGACTCCACATCCACTAATCTAAAGCGTGATCAAACATGTTAAACTTTTTATTTCTGAGAATAATTTTTATAAGCGTTCGACGTTCTAAAACAACAGCTGCCCCTTTCGCTGGCGTATAACAAAAGTCTGTTGGCGTAGCCACTGATATTTCACCATGTATTGTACTATTTATAAGTCTTGTATAGATCAGAGTCTATATGAAGAGCGAGCCAAGCACACGAGTGTTTTAACAACCAACATATTGTAACTACTATAATTATGTGCTTAGTTTGGTAACATCTGTGAATCTCTCTTTCATTGTTTCTCTCTTTTAAGAAAGTCCAGTTTATAAATGAAAATGTTTGCACATATTTTAATCGAAGATTCTTGGTCAAACTAACAAATATGATTTTTCCTTAAAGACAATAGCTGCAACCTAAAGATTTGCACTAAACAAGCTTAGTAGAAAATTATCCAACCTTAACGCAAAATATTTTTAGAATAATATATATATACAACCACTGTGCTTGAAACATTAAGTCTTTCTGGCATTCTAAGAAAGAGAAATAAACTTCATCAACTACAGAATATAATCAACATTATTACGGACCAAGAATCACATGCTCGTCTGAAGGGATACTTCATCAACTACAGAATATAATCAACATTATTACGGACCAAGAATCACATGCTCGTCTGAAGGGATACTTCATCAACTACAGAATATAATCAACATTATTACGGACCAAGAATCACATGCTCGTCTGAAGGGATACTTCATCAACTACAGAATATAATCAACATTATTACGGACCAAGAATCACATGCTCGTC
>NW_013665816.1:158407-172174 GCF_000517525.1 Limulus polyphemus | reverse complement strand
GTAAAAACTCTATACAAAAGTATGAAATTATGTCCTAAACTATACAAGTGAAACAGTAAAAACTCTATACAAAAGTATGAAATTATGTACTAAACTATACAAGTGAAACAGTAAAAACTCTATACAAAAGTATGAAATTATGTCCTAAACTATACAAGTGAAACAGTAAAAACTCTATACAAAAGTATGAAATTATGTACTAAACTATACAAGTGAAACAGTAAAAACTCTATACAAAAGTATGAAATTATGTCCTAAACTATACAAGTGAAACAGTAAAAACTCTATACAAAAGTATGAAATTATGTCCTAAACTATACAAGTGAAACAGTAAAAACTCAATACAAAAGTCTTAAATTATGTCCTAAACTATCTAACTGAAACAGTGAAAGCTCTGTGAAAAAAACTAGAGTGATGTTCCAGACTATTCTACTGAAACAATTTTTAAAGAAAGTATTTAATTATGTCCCAAACTATTTAACTGAAGCAGAAAAATCTCTCTAACAAACTCTAGGGTTAGTCGCAGATAGCGCAGTAGCAACTGTTTTCAGAGCACAGGGCAAGAACACTGACGTGCGACCCCTATTCACTAGAGCTTTCTACTTTATTTCTTTCTAACGAGAATGATATAATAACTATAGCAATCTCACTTTTAGTACACAGAACCCACTTTTCTCAATACATAGCTAAAATTATATCCATCCACGTTTTTAATTGTAGAAGATTTTTAAAATATATTTCTATATTAAAATATCTGTGCAAATTGTAGCTCTCCATATACCGGTGTCAGTGGCAGAAGTCTCCTATATCCAGCTATATTATTTGCAGCTCTTATTTCAAACTAGTTACTGATACAGTAACGTTTCTAACAAATACTGCAACGTGATATTACCAAATCTGAAAAGAGAAATGATACATTTCTGACAATATGTTGTCTTCATGATGATACATCCTAACATATTTGTGATTTATCTTTTTTATATCTGTGCAAGAAATTTAGATATTTGACAAAATATGAACAATAAATAAAGATAGAATTGATATACATCGTAACTGTAGTCCTTATATTGTTATTGTATGGGACTTATTATTTAATATGAGCAAACGTGTTTCATATTAAAATCTATTAAACAACACGAATATTAGCTCATATAATTTCCACCAGTTTAATTGCTAATTAATTAAACTTAAGATAAAGAATAAGTTAATCATATAGAAATAAACTAACATAAGACACAAAATATATCATAACTAAGATCATTGGTACATATATATATATATTAATGTTTCTTTGTTTGTAGTCAAGCACAAAGCTACACAATGGGCTATCTGAACTGTGCCCGCCACAAGTAACAAAATCCGGTTTCTCGCGTCATAAGTCAGCTGACTAACCGTTGTGCCACTTGGGGTATATATTAATGGAAACATAAACTTGAAGTTTTCTCACACTGAAAGTGACGTTTCGGTAAAATGTTTACAGTTTCGTTAAAATTGTAAGTAAAGTACGAAACTAAAAATCTTAAAGCAACAAGATTGTTACTTCATTTACATTTTTTAATGTGTATGATTGTTGTGATCAATTTTTTTTTGTGTTTTCGTCTATACAGCATATGGTTTAAAGGAAGAATCAATCTGACACGATTATAGGGGGGGTTCTGATGGTCTGTCACACAAAAAAAGTTGTATTATTTGCTTGGCTATAACAAAAATATTAAAAAATTGATGGTGAGGAAATATTTATTTTTCTTTGTTAATGAGAACCTGCAACCTATTTCTTATACTCACCCACTTGACACTCAAAGCGTGGTACATTAATGTGACGCGTGAGAGCCACAGACTTGTTAGTGATTGGCTCTATTTAGAGGCTCTAGTTGGGTTCAAACATTACCCAAAAGAGCAGACTTCAAATATTCCTGCCATCAGGTGGCTTCTTGTGTGTGTGGTCACTGGACAAAGAGACGTAAAAAATGATTTACAAACAAAATTCACTTGAAACTTTCAAAACTCTCGTCCTCTTACATATATGTATCCACTGTTGGTGTAAACTATCACTACATCTTTGTAATGTTTAGTGACGTAGTTAATGGCAGAATAATGCCTGACGTAACCTCTATAAAAACAGATTGAGGACTATTTTTATAGAAACTTATCTTTTGTTTCTAATGAAAACAATGTTAGACTTTTCTCATTAACTCCAGCATGTTTCTTTCGAAATATTTTTGCTGTCGGGCTAATATCTCTTTCTCTATTATGTTGTGCTTGTTTGTAATTTCGCGCAAAGCTACACCAGGGCTATCTGCGCTTGTCGTCCCTAATTTAGCAGTGTGAGACTTAGAGGGAAGGCAGCTAGTCATCACCGCCCACCGCCAACTCTTGGGCTACTCTTTTACCAACGAATAGTGGGATTGACCGTCACATTATAATGCCCCCACGGCTGAAAGGGTGAGCATGTTTGGTGGGACGGGGATCCTCAGATTGCGAGTCGAGTGCCCTAACCACCCTCTATTATGTTTGATTTCAATATATATAAGTTGTATTTTCATATAATCAAATTTGTAAACCCTCCTAGTATAACATATGACTATGTTACATATATTCAAAGTACGAAATAACTGACCACAAACCAGTGGGATGTCTATGAAAACTCTGAAATCAAAACTGATTTTATATGCACAGTTCGTTCAAAGCCATATGCTTATCACTCTGTAAACAGCATTCAAAATAAGTTTGCCTTCATTACAGCTAAGATAACAGAAGTTGAACTGAATGAACCTTTCAAGCTTAAAATCAGTGTGTTTAATCAAAGTTTATGGCATGTCACATAATTGTTTGTTAGTTTTTTGAACTTCGCACAAAGCTATTCGACGATTATCTGTGCCTAATTTAGAAGGGATAAACTAAAGTGAAGGTTGCTAGTCAACACCACCACTGCTATGTTTTTAATTTGTGTATACGTACGTTGATATTAATATTACAGAATATAACTATTGAAGTTTATTAAAAAATGTTTTTAATTTGTATATACGTACGTTGATATTAGTATTACAGAATGTAACTATTGAAGTTTATTAAGATTTTTTTTTAATTTATGTATACGTACGTTGATATTAGTATCACAGAATGTAACTATTGAAGTTTATTAAGAAATGTTTTTAATGTGTATACGTACGTTGATATTAGTATCACTGAACGTAACTATTGAAGTTTATTAAGAAATGTTTTTAATTTGTGTATACGAACGTTGATATTAGTATCACGGAACGTAACTATTGAAGTTTATTAAGAAATGTTTTTAATTTGTGTATACGAACGTTGATATTAGTATCACAGAATGTAACTATTGAAGTTTATTAAAAAATGTTTTTAATTTGTGTATACGTACGTTGATATTAGTATTACAGAATGTAACTATTGAAGTTTATTAAGAAATGTTTTTAATTTGTGTATACGTACGTTGATATTAGTATCACAGAATGTAACTATTGAAGTTTATTAAGAAATGTTTTTAATGTGTATACGTACGTTGATATTAGTATTACAGAATGTAAATATTGAAGTTTATTAAGAAATGTTTTTAATTTGTGTATACGTACGTTGATATTAGTATCACAGAATGTAACTATTGAAGTTTATTAAGAAATGTTTTTAATGTGTATACGTACGTTGATATTAGTATCACAGAATATAACTATTGAAGTTTATTACTATCAAGAATGAAAGCTCAAAACTTCTAATAACGATCATAATTTAGTATTTTAGTAAACGATCACTAATGTATTGTAAATAAACTTGTATAGAAAGAGAGAGTTTACATATCAGGACCAAAGCATTCCACATACACTAAGACTAAATGTATCCAATGTTAACATACATTTTTACTACAAAATATTTAGATAACAAACATAATTCGCATACTAGTTTGGTTACACTTAAGTATTCGCCCCTAAATTTATGTTACAGACGGATATAAAGCTCAATATCTAATATTTATATTCCACATACGTATACTTGAGTCGAATTACTCACAACTAAGACATAACATGGTAAATTGGACATTACATGGTAAATTTGGCATTACACGGTAAATTTGATATTACATGGTAAATTTGACATTACATGGTAAATTTGGCATTACATGGTTAATTTGGCATTACATGGTAAATTTGACATTACATGGTAAATTTGGCATAACACGGGAAATTTCTGAGTAATATATTAATACTCTTACTTCAGTACAATCCGATCGACTATTTATTTTCTTCTTTTTTTATGATGTTCAGAACAACTTTTGTTTTTCACCTCTTTTAAAAAAACAAAGGAAAAAACGGGTCTTGGAATCATATTCCTGGAGAATTCTGAGCCTTCAAGAAGTCAAAAATATATAATGTTTATTTTTAAAAAATATAAAGCTAAAACACTGACAGAAGCTCTGCATCGAACGCTAAATCGGAAAAAGAAATAAAAACAGATGAACTGAACTATAGAAGTAAATCGTTTAAATTGTTCTTCTGATCGACAGGATTTTTAAAGGAATTTTTGTTTGTTTTCTACAAACATAAGGCAGGAGCTAAGTGTGCGCTAATATTCTTGTCTTTGCCCCTTCATTAGATGTCTAGTGGCTAGTGAGATGATCATGCACTAATTTAATTGTCATCTACCACATCACAAACAGCTCTCACGTACTCATTACTAAATGCGCGTGGCACAGCTACAAGGAGTTTTATGTGATGGATGACAGCTGAACCTGCACGAGACGTAAATACTGAATAATGACCACAGGAGAGACCAGCCTCCACTCATTTTGGACTTCGTCGACTTGAGCAGAAAGCTTCTATTGAAATTCATTCAAAACTCGTTAGTGCCTTTTGTATATTGTGATGATGGGTGTGTTATCTCATGTTAATGAAAGAAGACGAGGAAACGTTTAGTGACGACAGTTTCATCAGGTATTTAATAACAGTGTTGCGTTAAATGCTTGATTTATCGAGCTCTATAGTCTGCTTAGATTAATTTCTTCTGAATTGAATTTTGTCTGTATGTCCGTATATCTAAGTGTTCAAATTCAACTTTTTAAGTTCTTGAATTCTTAGCGATTTCTTCTTATCTTTATAGTTTCTTATGATGCAATCCAACCGACCTGATAAGTTGTAATATTTAGCGAAATGCCTCGATGATAGCGACGTACAAAGTGAAAATAGAAAGCTATTATGTACACTCTTGTCAGAGATTTTTTGTGTTACAAATGAGTGTACTAAACATTAACTTGTACTTTGAGTAAAATTCATCAGTTGATTAGTTTGGTTTCTGGATAATTAGTTCTATTAATGCCAGTGAATATATTATCCCTGTGTACTCGTTATTCTTTCAGAGTTATTTGCTACTTTATTCAGTGTATTTGCATCACAGATTCTTCATTATTCCTCTCGATTCTGAGCTAATGTGCGTGCATGTAAGTGTGTATTAGGGCTATGGCGATACAATGATACGATACGAGTATCGTATCGTGCACCCAAGATTCGATTGTATCGATACATCGTCTGATACGATTTATGTATCTTCACGAAATTTGGCAAGCTTTCAGTAAACGTTATAAATATTCTGTACAGAAACAATCATGATTTCAAATAATGTATTTTTGCTAAAAATTAATGCTTTAATATATGGAGTCAAAGTAGTCACTGCTCCGTGTGTAAAATGATTTTTCATGTTAAGATTGAAAATACTTTTTTTTTGGCATCTAAAAATTATAAAAATTATTTTGTGTAATATCTAAAATTTCTGAAATAAATTTCCGACCTGTTTTCGATAAATCTTCATTAAAGTTACTTCTGTGTGACTTTGTTTGTCTGACCGCGTCATTTTTTTTTTTTCAAATAGACCAGAATTTATCAATCTAACACATAATGCCTGCAAGAAAGCGAAGCTTAAATGGCATGCGTGGAAATGAAAGAATAAGGAAATTAAAGCAAAGAGCATTTAAACTACCGCAAATGCTTTGCGGGTTGCGGCTAGTTTGTATATACTTATTTATGAAATCCTCATCTAAAACATAACACATAGTCTCCACGTGCTAATTGCAAATACAGTTGACAGAGGTTTATAATCTATTGTCTAGCGCTCCTCCTTAGCAGTTATTTTACTTGCTAAAATTAAAAACTTCGGTTAAGAATAACATAGTTAGCTTGTACACCAAAAATGTATAAAAGTAACAGAGAGAGGGAAACGTGACTTGTGATTGATGGTAAACACTGTTATACACACGCTTTCAAACCACTATGATATTTAATTTAAAAGTATTCGCAAAACGCAGATAACGGAAATGCTAGTCAGAGAATAAACTAAACACGGACAATAAAGGATACTATGAAAAACAAAACTGAACATGTAAAACAAAACATTATTTAAAAATGTTCCAAAGCCGTACCTAAGCTAGCCGATATCTGGCTACTGGGGTGAGGGACAAAGTCAAGAGTAATGTAAATGCACGTCCGCACAAAATAAATATAATTGCAATTTACCATCTAAATTCAGACACAAACGTTAATGTGTGGTATATCATAGTCCAATGCTCTATACGTCACCATCTATTCCAAATAAAATTTAAAGAAAAAAAAACCCTAACTTATATTAATTTGTATAAATATCTCTGCCATCACTTGCGATGGGATCACTCATCAATGGGAATCAGTCTCAGGGACAAAGTGATGTGAGTTTATAGATGTTGGCATATGTAATATTCAACCGAGTAAAAGGATAAGTGCAGGTTATCGACTTTAAACAAACTTACCTGAATATATATGGTTAGAGACATATTCTAAACTAGTTATTGAATGGTGAAATTCGTGATTGTGGTATTACCTCAGCGCTCAATTCTCCAGAATATCATGAGGAACCAAAGGCAGTATTTGAACATCTTAATTATGAATCACAATTATTTTACGTTCGTGTTCAATTCAGGTGTTCGTCGGTTTGAATATGCAAATTAGTTATTTTAACGTATTCGTTGTCGACCTCAACAACTACAAGAATGATCAGTCAGACGCAAATTACAGGTTTCTAAGCAAGGCTTTTCATGAAAATCACAGAGGTTAATACATTTTCCCAGTCACAAAGAAATTATGATTGATTTCAAAAGTCCCGGGGAAATTTTATTATAATTCTACTTAAAGGTCAGATTTCAATCAATAAACATGTTTCTTCGTGACTTCTAAAACAAACTTAGTGTACAGAAGTTATGTCACCTGTCTACAGACTTGTTTATTATTCTTGAAGAATCTATTATTCTTGAAGCTTTCGGAAATTTCAAATGCATAGAAAACGTTTAATCATGTTTCCAACTGGTCATGTCTATTCGATGCTTGGAGACATGTGTTATACGATAGCCTTGAGAGGAAAAGTATACAGAGTTTTAGCATCTTAATCAAGCTGTGACAGGAGGAAACGATAACTCATTTTGTTAGTTAAAACAGTTAAAGTAAATAAGATGCCTTAAGGAATGAAACGAATTACTATCAGACGAGTATTGGATTTTATTGTGGTTAAAGCGAACCAATTTGGAAATTATTGTGGTATTTCTTGTCCAGATAACACAAGTAAACGTAAAAATATTGCGAAAAATTAGATAACATAATTTGATAGCTGTTACTAGGAACAATTGACATTCCACTTTCCCATTTGATATTTCATTCTGTAAATTTATTTTCTTCATCATAGAAGATTAGTTGTATGACACCTTCATCAAAAGTTTTCACCTCTATCCATGTGAAATACGTGTCAAAGGTTCTTAACTTGACTAAAGAAAAAGCTTCAGGAAAGTTTTAAACCAAACCATCACTTCCAATTTCCATAACGGTTGTTTGACAAACCCAGTATAATGTTCCGTTAACTTATACCAAACAAATCTTTATCTTTCTCTAAATGCTTTATTTTCTATTCCTATCTTCCCAATAATCGTATCATAAGGTGAAATAATTCAAATCTTGATAAGTTTTTCGATAAGTAACCGACGTTAATACCTGAAAATCGAGAGCGAAATAACTTATTAATACCAATTCGCTATGGTTTAAATTCCGGGCAGTTTCCATCCTTCAGAAAAACTACAAAAATATTTTAAAAGTAATTTGTCTGCTTGTTTATTTGTTTGTAATTAAGCACAAAGCTACACAATGGGCTATCTGTGCTTTGCCCACCACGGGTATCGAAACCCGGATTCTAGTGTTGTAAGCCTACAGACATGCCGCTGTGCCACTGGGGGCAATTTATCTACATAATGAGATTTGTCTTTTACTACTACATTTCAATTTATATCAATTGGTTTACCAGCAGATTACATACGCGTAGTTACGAAATTAAAGGACATCAAGGCGGAGGGGGAGGCTAAATTCCATGTTTTTAATACCATGTTTACTTCAGATAACAATAAACTCCTAAAAATCTCCAGTTCTTGACAATTACATGTACAGGGTATTTGAATTCAAAATTTGTGACAAACATTAATATTATAATTTTTTTCATTTTAAAAATATTTAAGCCGTTATGGGCTGATATCTCCTCCCCCTCCCCCATCCAGCCCCTTATCTAACTACACCAATACAGAGGAATTGTTAATATTATAAATGAACAAAGGCTACATTCTGTGGTTAGGTGATGTTTAGTCGTTTTTGGCGGGATATCGACTTATAGTTTTAATTTGGCGCGAAAAAAAAGTCACTCATGATGAGTTATCAGATTCGAATTGTTTGTAAGCACTAATCATCAACAGTGGCTGGTATCAAGAGATGACTCACTAAATACTACATGATCAGTCTAAGGGAACGCCTCCACCAAAATAGCGGGACACCATCAAAACAAACACCTGTGTTTCAAGTGGGGACGCCACAAATAAGTTGATGGCGTTCCTCGTTGTGCATGGTCGACGTCACCTGCTTCTAGGGCGGCTGGACACGTAATAGGACGCGTGCGCGTCTCGTGACTTTTCTCCACAGTTCAAAATCAAATGAAGCTTTGGAAGAAGCTTAAAGTCAGTGTAAAAGAAGAAAAAAATGTTTTTTCACAGCCAGTAGTCATACTAATAATACTTTACAGCTGTTCCCATCTGGTAAAAAAGAACTAAAAAAAAACACACATACACACTTTGACCCGTGTATCTGGCAGTTGATGCTGATATCAGCTTAGACTTACCTGTGACGCAACTAATGGAAAAGGATATCAAGCATCTGCTTTCCACGCCAGGTCTAAAATCTATCTAACAGGACAGACACGCGCAATGTATGGGATCGATTTTTGGAAAACAGCTAAATATTTCTTATCTAATTATCTCTGTGAAGGAGTTGAAAATAAAAATTTAACTTTATTCTCACTTTCCAAACAAAAAAGTTAAACCAATCTGTTGAAGAAACCCCAGTACTAGGATTAAGACAACGCATTGTACACAGTCTTAAATTAAACCTCGTTTTTCTACACCCAACACAACAACTTTAGGTTATAGTCTCCATTGTGAAATCCTCAAAAAAATGTACTCTTCATTTTTATTTTATAGAAAATTGTTGTAAAGATTTTAGAATTAGAAATTTCTAACAATTAAAATTATTTTTAAACCTTAAAATAGTATTTTCTGATATACCTCGCTTAAACATAGTTCTCTTAAGAGGTATGTTAAACTTGCATTGTCAGAATTTAAAATAATCCTTTTTTGCCAGTTGTCAAATATAAAGGCTTTTAGTTATGTTTCTTAATAATATAAATATATACCATGTTGTTGCTGAGCTTAGGATTATTCTACTTTAGGTGTCTGTGACTTGTTAGCGATAAATTTAACGATGAATAAACAGCACGCACTTCACTTGTTTTCAAAATAATATATATATATATTCAGAACAAGTTAACGTATGTACAATAAATTCTTCAACACTATAGATCTTATGGGCATATCATAAATACTACATATGTAGTTCTCTTCTTCGTGTCAAATATCCACTTAGGCCTATTCAATTACTTCAGAATTTCAGTTGACAAGCCAAACTATCTTCTCTCTTTCTATCGCATTAGTATTATCTGTGATTCACTTATATTTGTGGCGCGAGTTACCGTAATCGTTTGGTCTTCTTTCTTTTGAAGATCCTCTGTTCCTTTTGTCAAAGTGCACTCAGTCTGGTTCAATTACTTTAGAACCACGCTTTGACGGAATAAAATAATGTTTGTTATCTTCTTTTTTACTGTTACTTTCACTGTAACATATTAAACGTTAGGCCTATCACATCTACGGTAGTTAACTTCACACCAACTTTATTCTCTTTTGCTATTATCTGTCAGCTGTTCCCGCTCGTCTCATTCTCTTTATATCTTTATCACTTAATCATCTGTCCGGTTTTTATATTCTCAATGTCAATGAATTATCAACAAAACTTCCTACAGTCGTCTGCTTTTAACCTTATTATAACAAAAATTAAACAATAATAAAATATTCACTCACAAAAATAAATCAATCACTAATATCTAAACCAAACAATCTTTTATATCATGACATTCATATTATTAGTTTTATCATGCTGTTAACTGTTGGTGAGGACCACATATTAGATAATATTAAACCACTTTATGTTTTTGTCTGTCACAAGAATTAATGTAAAAGAATTGACAGAAAAAAAATTGGTGAAATCATTCTTTTTTTTATGAATATGAAAGACGAGTTATAAAAAAGTGTGAGTAAATCAAATTAGCAACCTTTTCAATGACTATCTAGAAAAAAATAAGTTTAAAGTGCAGAATATTAAAACAAGTTCATTAAAAATAAAGGTTTAAAAGCCTGCCATATGTTTCGACACATTCACGTGTCTTCCTCAGTGATCACTCAGTGGCTAAGCGACCACGTTACAGACCCTTAGAGTTCAACTGTAATTAACCCTAATTTTGAGCCACTACTATAGGGAAGACTGTCAGACATCAGCACGGGCCCCACCCCCGCAAGGACTCTGTCCAGCTATTTAAACAGATTACAAGAAATTTTCTGGAACTTTTATAACCCACCCACAGCTGAAAGTGCAGGGCATTCCTGTTCAACCCACTAGATCACGCTCCGCCCTAAGGGTAACGAAAGCTTGAAGGTATAAGCTAATAACAACTTACTAGCCGCGACCCGCAAAACATTTGCGGTAGCTTTTTTGTCCTTCGCTTGAATTTTCTTTATTCTACCATTTTCACGCACGTTATTTATGGTACGCTTTCTTGCAGACATTTTGTGTTAGATCGATAAATCCTGGTCTTTTTGAAAAAAAAAAAATACGCTGTTAGTTCCTTCACGTGATAGTCCAGTTCCAATGCATCTTACTATGATATATAAGTGAATGTTAGTTCCTTCACGTGATAGTCCAGTTCCAGTGCATCTTACTATGATATATAAGTGAATGTTAGTTCCTTCACGTGATAGTCCAGTTCCAGTGCATCTTACTATGATATATAAGTGAATGTTAGTTCCTTCACGTGATAGTCCAGATTTTACATGTTTTGTTCTCCTATGTAGGAGAATTCTGAAACATAAGTCAAGTGATACTTTAATTCGCTTCAAGTACAGATGTCTTTTTGGTGTAACATTTATGATATTTTGATCTTACTGAAACATACTCATGTGTTAAGCCTTCTCCAAAAAATGTCTAATATATAAAGCCCATCCGGCATTTCTCGACCTCAGGCAAATGTCAACGCCACTGACTGTAAAGAGTAAAATCACACCTTTCACGAAGTTATAAATATTTTTTCATAAAGACTTGCTACTACCATGAAGATACCTGCTAGGTGTCTCTCAGGTCTATTAGTGGCGCACGCGATACTTCTATTATATGGTAGTTCATAAATCAAAGGAAATGTGTTGAAGGACAACTTTTATTAACAAGGGCAAACACTACATCAGTTTTTAAACAGTTTGAGTGTTTTTATAAACGGAATATTTGCTTGGGGTATTATATACTCCCTGTTCCTCTGTTAGATATTGCGTCATAGTGTTGCCTAGCATTGTTTTCTGGGTCGAATATGTTTCAAATTCACCTGTTAGATATTACCGTTTAATGTTACACTGTTTAGCACCGTTTGCTGGTTTTGAACCTGTTCTTTATTCACCTGTTAGCTGACACGGTTTAGTGTTGTTTAGCACTGTTTGCTGGGTTTGAGTCTATTCCATATTCTTCTGTTATTAATTAGCTAATTCAGTTTAGTGTTTTTTTACAGCACTGACAGTTTTAATCACTTTTTGTTTATGTTTTAATTGTTTGATATTTTTACTTTGCTGAGATTACATTGCTACCTATAGGTTCCTATATATATCCAATCCATGGTTGAACTGTCAGGGATTGAGGCAATTATCAATTATTTTTCTGTTCTGTCTAAAAGTCATGGTAACATCTCAATTGAAGGCGATGTCCAGGTAGAGTTCACATACACAATAATGACCCGTCATTTGTGATTCTGGAGTTTTTCTTCTCGGAACATACACGTGTCTGATAAAATAGCATACAACGTATCTATCAATTATTCTCCAGATCCTGTAAACTTGGACAGTGGCAGTTAAAACGTTCTTCTAAACAAGTTGTTCGAAAATTCTAGCACATTTTCGGTTTTTGCCACTGGAAAATTGCTTTTCGTAATCATAATTTCTGACTAAAGGTCTCAAATTTCCAGGAGATAATGTAGCCACACATGTCTGTTCTCTGCGGCTAACTGTCCTTCGGTAAGATACGCTCAACTCATAAGCTTTGTTGGTCTACACAAGCCGAGATATATGAATATTCCGAATCGTAAACATTACACACAACCTGGTTTACAAGTGAGGCAAACTAAGTTTTTAAGATTCACAATAAAATTTCGTAACTTCAAGACAAGGAAGATTTATAGAGGAATTACTTAAGCTTAAGGCTAAATAGAGAGTATATTAACAATGACTTGCTTTGTGATTGGAGTTTAAGTAAACTGACTGTGTTAAATATAAATATCATTCCATGTTCAGAATAATTAAGAAACTTTTTAGTGAAGTGATAGACTAAAGGGAAGGCAGCGAGTCAACATCATCCAACTCTTGAGCTATATTTGTAAGATCGAAAAGTGGAATTTGACCGTCACACTTATAATACACCCACGCCTTTGTTTATTTGTTTGTTTGAGAGAAAAGCCACATTTGGCTATCTGCTGGCCCACCGCGGGGAATCGAACCCTTAATTTTAGCGTTCTAAGTCTGTAGACTAGCAGCTGTCCCACCGGGGGACACACCCACGGCTAAAAAGTGGGGAGTACAATTTTCTTTCTTTTTGTGGGGGGTGGGGGGGGGCGATAACGGGACGTGAACCATTAGGCCGCATTCGGCTGTTAATTATTGAATTGTTAGTGTTAGTATAGTATAGAAAATTAAACAATGACGTTATTAAAGTTGAATATTCCAGAAATTAAATACCCGATTATTAAAATTAAACGATTCAAGTTTTTTTTTAATATTCCAAAAATTAAATATTCGATTGTTATAATGATATTATTCAAGTTTAATATTTGTAAAATTTCTGAAGACATTACACTGATGCTGTCTTTGTGAGATTCTAGGTAGATGTTCATGATATATCTTATGTATTAAAACAGCTTGATATCGGAGATTTGTTTGAAAATCTCTTATGTTTGAAGGTAAGGTTTGTTTTTCTTAGCATGTGTTTAAAAAAATCTCTGAACTGAGTTATTGACCAGTATCTTTTTGTTTATTTGTAATTAAGCACAAAGCTACACAATGGCTATCTG
>NW_013665816.1:144315-157957 GCF_000517525.1 Limulus polyphemus | reverse complement strand
ATTTTAGTGAATCTGTGCTATTATTTTTTCTTCCTCTGTTGTTACATTGTTTCAGTGGAAGCCGTGGAGAATGTTGGGAAATTACTTGTGCGTCAAAAGACATATTTGTATAGATTAACGCTTGAACCGTATTCTCTATACCAGACAAAGAGTTCTATTGACCTCGTATAGAGTTAAGTTTGTTACATGGACAGCCAACTAGTGGATGAGTCTTGATAATCCAGGTAATAACGAGTTTGGAGATGTGACTGACAAGGAATGAAGTTTTTCAAGGAAGCCTAATTCACTCGATTCGAATATTACAGCCGCAAGGCACTTCCCCGAAATTTTGATCTATTGAGCTTTGTAGCTGTAAAAATCAGACTGACATCGATGAAACGAACCAGCTGGGTAACGGGACCACTGGACCATTCAGAGTTCACGTGCGGGATGCTACAGCTAAAGTACTGGTGTGCACATGCAAGCAATTGACACCGCCACGCGCTCGACGTTCCGCTACATCATTAGATAGCATAGGTTTTTACTTTTCTAAAAAGTTGTAAGTTTAAGTAAAAAGTAGTTTTGTCTTAGTGGAATCCACTTTTAATTCTGTGTTTCACAAGATTCGTTTTCGGATATTCATTGTGTAGCTTTGCGCTAAATAACCGACCAAATTTTTATCCAAAACTAAAGCTGTGTAAGAGCAAAAAATAAAAATTGCTTGTTACAATTTTGTTCACTGTTGAAATTATACGAACTAACCTAGGAATAAGCAACAACAGAAATAGCTTTTGCAAAACACTCATAAAAAAAAAAACAACCATTGGTAAATGATAAGTAATTAACTGAAGGATTTTATTTAATTACACAAAGCAGAAAGTGGCTGTGCAAGTCTCATTTTATAAATATGTGTATAGATTATTCTAGTCCATATGTCATATGTTTAAAAATAAATTTATAGATTCTTATTACTTTGATCCGAAACATTCAGAGAAAACGTTTGAAGATCCTTCTAGTATTTATGTCAAAATTTCGGAGATATTTATATAGACTGTTCTTTTCTTTATGTCTGTTCTTCAGGAAGGTATTTTAGATTAAGCCAACCTTTCAGGAGGATATCTGTAGATTGTCTTTATTCTTATGTAATCGTTTAAGGAAGATTTTTACATGTTATTCTGTTCTTTATGTTATGAAAGATATGAAGATATTTGAAGATTGCGATCACCTTTGTAACAAATTTTCAGGAATATATTTATAGATTGTTCTCGTTTTTATGTCAATGTTTATGCAAGATATTTATATATTTGTCCTCATTTTTATGTCAATGTTTATGCAAGATATTTATAGATTGTCCTCGTTTTATATCAATTTTATGCAAAATATGTATAGATTGTCGTCGTTTTTATGTCAGTGTTTATAGAAGATATTTATAGACTGTCTTCGTTTTATGTCAATGTTTATGCAAGATATTTATAGATTGTACTCGTTTTATGTCAATGTTTATGCAAAATGTTATAGATTGTATTCTTTTTTATGGCAATGTTTATAGAAGATATTTATAGATTGTACTCGTTTTATGTCAATGTTTATGCAAAATGTTATAGATTGTATTCTTTTTTATGGCAGTGTTTATGAAAGA
This sequence comes from Limulus polyphemus, assembly GCF_000517525.1. NCBI lineage: Eukaryota > Metazoa > Arthropoda > Merostomata > Xiphosura > Limulidae > Limulus > Limulus polyphemus. Next base: position 156,339 of record NW_013665816.1, on the reverse strand, counting down.
TATTTATAGAGGGTTTTATGTCAACTTTACTGAAATATATTTATAGAAGGTTTTTTTTGTCAAATTTACTGAAAGAGATATATAGGTTATTTTCGATTTTATGTCAACCTTTATGGAATATATTTGCAGACTATTCTCGTCTTTATGCCAAACTTACAGAAAAGTAGAGAGTATATGTCTTTTTTCTTAAAAAACAACATTAACGTTTAGCTATCATGTTTTTTGTTTTGTAAGTACAACGTTAACGCTTAGCTAGTATGTGTTTTATATTTTAAGTATAACGTTTACATTTATTCAGCATGTGTTTTGCTTTGTAAATCTGTGAGAAAGAAAATTGAATTTGTTTTTTTTATGGTTATATTTATCATTCATTTATTATTCCTTCAATCATTTAGTTTATCTATGAATGTTCAGTTACATTAAAACGCTAACTCACCTCCTATCTGACCACATTTATTTTGAGTAAATATGTATGTATTATGAAACTGATACCAGTGACGTACAGATATTATTTAGGTAGCAAAAGATTATGTAAATATATGATTACATGAGATGTACTCTCGTGTTCTAAACAATCAATGAATACCTTGCCATAAGCTTCATAAACTGAGTCACAAGTGAGTTAGTGAAATATTGTTGTTTGTTACTCGATATTGTTATTAATATTGAAAGGTGATCTTTAATACCGTGTGTGTGTGTTTTGTTTGAAATTAAGCACAAAGCTACACAATGAGCTATCCGTGCTCTTCCCACCACGGGTATCGAAACCCGGTTTCTAGCGTTGTAAGTCCGCGGACACACCGCTTTGCCACTGGGAGACCTGTGTGTGTATGTGTTTTGTTGTTGTTCTTGTTGGAATTAGGTTTTTTCTTCATATGGTTTTCCTGATTCCATTGTTTGAATTTATTTGCTCCCAGTGGCACAGCGGTATGTCTGTGGACTTACACCGCTAGAAACAAATTACTGTGTTTTTAATAGATATACTATGGTTTTTTGAGTTGCAATGGTGGAAAATAAGGGACGGTTTTTTATTGTGTTCTGTGAATCTGGCTTCCAATTTTCTTCCTGTTTCGCAAATGTAGAATTCTGGTCAGTTATAGCATCTTATTTTGTAGAGGACTTCTAAACAAGTCTTTACAGATCAAACTGCTACTTATAATAGATGAAACTTTCATCATAAAAATGACGATAGCACTGAGAAAGCCTGCTTACAAAATTATTTTTATTCACTCAGTGTTTAATATTTCTAAAGCATACATATACGCTCCAAGTTTTAAGAAATGTAATATTCAAAAAAACGTAAATCTATTATAATAACAGATATGTCTAACACAATCACTCTCTTATGTTTTGATACAAACAAAACCTGCAGTGTTGTAAAATGCATGAGCTAATTTGTTAAACACGAACTCGATTAACACAAGTACTAATCATTATATTCCCCTTAAATATTATTTTATTGGGCACATCTGACTCGCCACATATATATGTTTAGTCCAAATATAAAAATCAGTGTGATATTAATATCATATGCACAGTATATATATATATATATTTATTGTTTCTTAACATCGAATATTTTTCTTTCTCACGTAATTGAAGAAGATGTATTCAAATTTGCAGCGTACGCGACAACTAGTGACATGTTAGAGAAGTGCACCATAACCAGTATAACGAGATGTATAAAACAAATATTTTATACGTGTTCGTGATTAATTGTCTTCGATGTGGCGATGTTAGTTGTAAGAGATGCTTATTGCCGACATTTAATAAAGTTTCTACAGTTTAACGACGGTTGCAATTTAAATAGTAGATACTATCGAGATTTCTCCGTGTTCGAACTAATTATATTAGTAACAATTTCTAATTCACTAACCATGACTTCTAACATTAAATATTATGGGAAAACATGCAGTTGTAGATATTTAGAGCTGATAAATAAACACTAATTAATTATGCTTTTCATTTGAACTACAAAACCGTTAATAATGATTACTGTGATGTGGTGGTCCTTAACGAATTATAGTTTTTCAGCGTTCTCATACCTACTTCAAATTGCCATCTAGTGGTAACATCATGCACTAGCGATTGATGCTGTGAATCAGTAATACATTTATTTCACGATGTCACAAAATTATCATTTTTTCTGTGATTCTAGCGGGGTACGGTAAATACCTTTCACTTTTATTTTTAGGGTGGGGTGAGATTGAAATGTAATCTGCAAAGGATGCAGGGTTGTTGACTGTTTTCCCCAACAATTCTGCCAGCAAATGGCAATCGAAATGATGAACGACTCACCACAACTGGAATAAGAAGCGCAATAACACAGCCCTCACTGTCGTTAGCATAAGCCTAGTCGCTCGTTAAAAGTACATCGATATTTGAATAACTCTTGCTCCAGCTATAAGTATAAAAATATCGGGAACACGATCACCGCGCTGATGATCTAGCGACACACACAAAATAATATATATAGGAGCATGCAAATAAACTGAAAATAAAGATATTGTGAATAAAAATTTGTACATTCGCTTAATATTATAGTGAAAATGTAATTATAATTATGTGTAATTATATAGTTGTAAATTCTTTGGACGAAAGGTGTGTTATAGTAATAATAACTTTCCACATTATAATGCAGAAAATTATTCATTTTCTTTTTTGAAAACAAAATGGAAATGACTCATACAGTACATGCTGCTGAATAGACAGACTTGTGAAGTTACATAATTATGTTACTCTTTGATGCAAAGGATGGATATTTCAGTTCAATGACCTAGCCATGAAGATAACGCTAACTCTTGCCACTATATTCTTCATGATAGTTTATTCATGACAGAAGGAATTTCCATATCAGGAGGATTAACCGAAATTGTTGCCAAGAAAGTTCGTATTTCCATCGGTAAGAGAGTGACAGTAAAGTTGGCTGGCTCAAGAGACTGAACTGGCTCGTCGTGTTGAGTGCTGCTCTCGTTGGCTGCAAAATAAATAAAGCAAATCTATATACTACTAAAACTCTGAGATTGTTTGTTTGCTTGTCTGTAATTAAATACAGCAAAAACGGCGCACAATAATCCCATATTTGTAATGAAATGAGAATAGAAACAGAATAAAACAAGTTTCGTTAATATGGGCCACGGGTTACCGAGTTAGTCCCGTTTTTCGGGTCACTTTTCCTACATTCAATTATTATAAAACCTCGTTTATACAACAATATATGCACAACAGAAATTAAATGATGAGATGAAAATGTGTTATAACGGCGCGTAGAAAGAACAACAAGAAAATGGACCTACAATATTATTGACTATTTGCAAATAGTAAGTATAGAGACGAGGTAATAAAATAAAAATCAAGTCGAGAACAACAACAAAATTTTATAAACAAAAACCTCTCGCCGAGCATTGGCTATTATATTATCTCAAAATAAACCTTAATTTCGGTGCAATATTGAAATTAACTTGAATTCTTCATAACCTCTGAATAATGGTTGACTCAACGGGTCACGAGGTTGCCCCGTTTTTCGGGTCACTTTCCCTACATTCCATTATTACAAAACTTCATTTTCCACCTGATGAATCACTTTAAAATATCTTCTATACAACAATATATGCACAACTATCTGTGCTCTGCCCACCACGGGTATCGAAACCCGGTTTCTAGCGTTGTAAGTCCGTAGACATACCGCTGTGCCACTGGGGGGCCAATTAAATGTTTTGAAATATTTGTAGAATTATCAGAGATGCAAAAATAAAATATCTCCAAATGATTAAAATATAAATATATAGGATGTCATATAGTGCAGGCTGGTTCAAAAGCATACACACGCATACACACATATATATACATACATATACATATTAACTGTTCTTACGTTGTTTAAAATGTTTATGGATGACAGATTGCTACCAGAAGTGCTATAATACTCAAGTGTCAGCTCTATTTTGAAACATATCCACACTTTGACGGAGAACGACACGTTGTTTGAAAAAGCCAACGTTGCCTGTTTCTTAACATATGCACAGTATTAATACTACTTGTTTAAAAAAGAGCAAAACATACTGTAACGCAGCAGACTTATTGGCAGTGTGTTACTAAAATTTTGCATATAGTTTTTACTGTTCCTACTGTCGCGAGTATAGCAACACTTTTTAAAGTGTCATAATGAAATTCCTGAAAATTCAGAAAATAAAGCATCTATACGGATAACCGTAAAGGCATGATAGGACAATATTTGTCCTCTACTTACCCACAGTCCATCTCATCCTGCTAACTTCATCCAAGTACTGATTTGCTGACAGCACCATCTCGCGGATTTCCATGATTTGAAATGGTTGAAACAAATTCTGCAGTAATAATAAAAACGTTATTAACTTGGCAAAATTAATCATAATTGTCTTTGCCAACCAGACCTAACATTATTCGAAGTTCTTGTATTTTTTGAACCTTTTTGGTTTTTTGTCAATCTTTGATAAATCAACAATATTTTTTTTAATTCTAGCATCTACAACTTTGAAGACTATTGGTCGATTGGACAGGTTAGCATATTGAGAAGTAAAGATTTTATCTTTCTATAGCTCACAAAGTTCTTAATTCGACCACTTTAGTTTTTACTAAGACCGGGAGACTTAAAGCAAGCGCTTGATTTCTATTCGTTAGATAGAGACTAAAATGGCAACATAAAAAAGGAAGTCATTTTAGATAGAGAAGCAAATATAAATATGTATATATATATAGAGAGAGAGAATTGAAGAATAGGGATAGATAGATGAACAGAAGAATAAGCTGATAAAACACACATACGCACATGTTTGTATACAAAGACAAACTGGTGGATGAGGGATGGAAAGAAGATGAAGAAAAATAGAAGTAGACGCTTACCACTAGAGAAACATTGACAGCCTGAGACAATTCTGAAGTCACGTCCTTCTCATGAAAATGCTCCAGCCGGAGAAGTATTTTATTTTTCTCCAACCTTTCTAGCGTAAGTAGGTGTATGTTAGATGGAAGTTCATCTTGTAGTCCTGAAAACTGTCAGAAATTGTGTTATTAGAGTTTTGTGAAATTGAATGTATGTAAAAAAAATGAAGTTGGAAACACATGGCTGAGTTTATATGGATAGTTCAGAACACTGGTTTAACCAAATTATAAATCGCAGGCTGTTAACACATGCTGCTTGATTTTACAGATATTTAGTAAATAACATACTACGTTATTAGATAACAACTACGACCCAACTATTAGTTCACTAACTCATCCTTTGAATACAAACAAATGTTATAATGTATGATTGAACAACGATAATAATATTTAACCAACTGCCCTTAACCACACTCCAAGAGCTTCGAGAGATACGAAATGCATTTTGTATTACTTGCAAATGTATTTCAAGTGATAAAACAACTCTTTTAAATGGATTACCTTTCTTTCAAATGCTAATGTTTCTGGTTCTTCGACATCGTTGTCCGTGAAATTAGCTTGAAAAAAGGTAATTACTGGTTTCATCAAAGCTCTTTGAGCTAAATCCTTCATTTCCAAAACAGCGCCATCTATTGATCCGAGGAGCAAATAATGTTTTCCTCGCACTACGAGACCCTTTCCATCAATTCCGCGTTCGTTTAAAGGTTCACTTACTCCATATACATCATCATAAAGCAACCTTCTATGGACCTGTTGAAATGTGTTTTATTTGAAACAAAACTTTATACAACTTTATTTACAAAAAAGGTAATGTTATATTATCTTTGAATTTTCATACTACTGAGATACAATTAGTTACTGCCTCTTTTGATGAACCTACTGAACAGTAACCTAAATCTTTTAGTTTTCCGTAGAAAACTAATAACACACCGGACTACTTATATTAATTATTGTCAACTTGTTTGTTTAATAGCAACGCAGTACAAGTGGCTATTCGCGTTGTGCACACCACAAGCATGGGACTCCAAATTTTAGCACTATAACTTTACCGCTGAGCCACTGAGGACCAAATTATTGTCAATTAGGATATTTTAACTGTCACCCGTAAGTATAAAAATAAAGCACTAAGTTTTCCAGTAAACAGTTCAATTTTATTCTTATTCTCCTCTCATATTTTTGAATCTATAAAAATTTAAATATAAAAGGCATCATTTACCATTAATTCAAGAACTCCGTCATAAAGACTGGTAGCGCCCTCTGCGCGATCAGGCAGAATAGTAAGCTGAAGATTCCGTAATGGATCCTGTTTGTAAAAAGTGCATTATTAAGATCACATCTTTTATGTAATTTACTAATATACAGAAAAAAAAAAACTCAAATTAACGAAGTGAGCTTTTATTATAAATTGGAAAACTAATACAGGCTGACTTTCTCTTCTAGTAATGCTTTAAACCTATATCAGCATTAAAAATTCGTTTTTATTTTTTCAATTATATATCTAAAATCATCTGCACTGTGTCCGACTCTAGGATCGAATATGACCTAACAATAAAATCATATTTGACAAAATAAAAATTGCATATCATGAAACATCCAAGATTTTGGAGGCAATTGAACCTTCATGATATTAGAAGAACACGTAGTTTCAGTAAATCAATTTAACACAAAGACACGATACTCTATAACCCGAGCGTGGACCTTTCTTTTTCAGGGACAAAAGGTCCACTATTCGAAAGCAACAGAACTTTGTAGCCTAAAGGATTACGTGTAAAGAGTACAAAAGAAAATCCGACTTATTGAAACACTACTATTTATATTTATTTTCACTGTGATAATGATTACAAAACGTGTGTGTGTGTTTTCTTATAGTAAAGCCATATCGGTCTATCTGCTGCGGCCACCGAGGTGAATCGAACCCCTGATTCTAGCTTTGTAACTCCGAAGACTTACCGGGGGACTTACGAACACAGTATATTAAACTGTGACCTCATATATACGTCACTAGAGAATTAATGTACTGCTAACAGAACTTCCTTCTGTACGATTCAAATATGCAAATTACACTTGGCATGAATAAGTTTTAACCATCCAAACGATTTGTTGTTTTTTTGGAACGAATATATTTTTGTTTGTGTATTTTTTATTCATGCTTTCATGGAACGTAATGAATGTAACAAATTCATGTATGTGTCCTGGCCAAAAGAACATTTGTTATACACACGCATACAAGAAATGTTACTTACCTTAATGTAAATCCACGCTGTTACAGGATAATAGTTACCGGAAACAGGTTCTGAAACGTTTAGTGACCACGTGGGACGGAAATTACGGCTGTAAAGAAACAAGGTTCTTGGTGATGGAAAGTATACTGTTTGTGTGTTTGTTTTAGTGTAAAACCTTACAAATAGGCTACCTGCGCTCTGTACACTATGGGTAATCGAACCCCGGATCTTAGCGTTGTAAGTCCATAAACTTACAGCTGACCCACTGGATGACAAAAGTATACTACATTACACAAAATAACTCGTTTTTATATAAATCTCACATTATTATTCGTCATGTGATCTGAAATGCAAATGTTGTTGTTAAGCCTACACTAGTAAATCAACATTTGGTGGAGATGTGTGTGGGGAGGGGGGCTTTACATTTTTAAACTTCATGATATTTCACTTCAATAACGAGGATGATCAGGAAGAGCAGAGCCTGGTTCCGATTTCTCATTTCAACATCAATATGTCGATAACGACATGTCTCTGATAGATCACTTTTTCTGGACATCTTTTGTGTCAACTATACCATTGATTTGGAAGTAATTCTACACTCTGCTAAGAGTTATAGAGTTCAAAGAGTTATAGCCATTTCGCAGCAGTCTACCGTGATGGGCTGCCTTCCATTCTTCCATTGGCTACCGACCTGTAGGACATCCAGGTAAATAGCCTGAACACTGATAGTTTAACATCCTTACTCGAAAAAGCTTGTGAACTAAGATCGAAGTACCTTTAAAGGAAGAATTTGGACATTGGCTATTAAATATTCATGAAACGTTTTTTGATGTACAAAACTTGAAGATAGCTTTTATATGCGGAAACATCTGTTAGCTGAGTTCTTGCACAGATCTTAAAATATAACGTTGATAAACGGAAACATCGGCACATGTAGATATGTAGATCTTGAAAGTCGAGTTGTTCAAAACTTGAAAATAGCATAACTGGATCAATTGTTGGTTACAAAAAAAAAGATATTGGATATTGATATCTGAATACTTAATTGAAGGGTTTGAATATTGATATCGAATTACCTAAAGATGAACAGCTTGGACATTGATACCTAAATAATGCTGGCCTTTAACTTTTATACCTAAATATCTCCACATAAAGGGCTTGGACATAGATACCTAAGTACTTCAAAATGAAAAGCATAAACACTGGTATCCTCTAGGTGAAGAGTTTAAAAAAAACATTTCTTGTAACTACTTTTACGTGAAGATGTAGACACTGATAGCCAAGTAATGAGGAGTTTAAATTTTAATATCTAGATATCTAGAGCTAGGACTTTAATATGTAAATGCCTCTGGAACTAGAACATTGATAAGTGAATATTTATTTTAATTAACTTCAAAATACAAAATTTACCAAACTATAATTTGTCAAAAAAATCAACATAGACGAAACCGATTAAAATATCTTAACTGAAGAGTTTTTAGCCATCAGAATGTTGGTGAAATATAAGCCAATATTTTATGATATTTTCTAACTGATGTCACTTTGACAAGTGTTAACTTCAAGAAAGCCTTAATCTTATTTTCCTTCAGTGATAGCATAAATATTAATTGTCTTCAAACAGTTAAAGTGACGAAGCTTCAACTGAACTTACATTCGTTGCATCGTCTCCCTACCGTTGGAATCCGTGTAGAACGTTCCGTTGCTCTCCAAGTCTGATTCAAATCGGCTAACAATCTCCTTTCCCCGCCAATCACTTCAAGACAAAACTTTGCTTTTAGCTCTCCAAATATTACGAAAAAACTCAGTTACCTAAGGAGATTTGTTAAGTGCTAAAATAGCAAAATATGAATTATTTGATCTAGTCTCAATAACATGCATTGATGATTGGATTTAAATTGTGAATATTTTAAATCGTATTTGCGTTTCTGATAGATAGATGGATATAGATATAGAGATGGTATACACATCTCATGTATTCTGAAGGTCTCATACGTCAGTAAAATTCATACATACCCAACTGGTATAGGGCCTACCACCCATTCAAATTCCAAATGCTTCACCCCCTTATAAATCCTAATAACTTGGCTTAACCAAGGTGTAAAGGTCTGCTGCAGTTCCTCCACAATATCCCCCTACAAACATTTAAAAAAATCATTAATCAAGGCAACCAATCAGATAATAGCAACAAGTTATCTCCACCAATAGCTAACAGCCTTTCTTAGGTGATTTTAATACATCGATGTGAACATCCTACCAACTTACACATATTTTTGTTACTTGGAGTGTTAATTTTACTATATCATGACAACCGTTGATTATATCATTATCAGAGAAAGATAGGACATTATAGAATTGAGTGAAATGAAACCGGTTTCGAAACTATTGAACATGAAGTAATTTTTTTTCAGGCATTTTTTTAACAAATGTCATTTTATAGGTAAAATATCTATCACATAAGATAATGTAATTTCAGTAGTTTTAGGGTCTGGAATGGAATAATAAAAACCTAAATTTTACTAAGAGTATAAATTATTTCACTTTCACTACGGTATTAAGATAAGAAAAAGGTTTAATTTTACGTTTAACTTCTACTAATCTGTTAATTTTACTAGAAAATTATTAGTACCTTTACAATCCGAAAGGTGGTGTTACCAGACAAGTCTAAGGCCCGATTAGAAATAGGATTAAAGGCATAAGCACCAGAAGCCTTTTCTCTGCCGAAACCTGGTTGGCCTTCGTACCAGTAGAATGACTGGCGTATGTTGTATGTTTCATTTTCCAGAACCATCGCTTTTAAAAGTCCACTATTTCTATCAATGATCACTTGCAGCAACTATAAAAATTTCAAAACAAAACAAATAAATACTCAAAACTTGACAAGGCTTGTAACTCTACTCTTATAATTACAAAACGTGCTTGATATGTTCAATGGCTTGAGAACCCAGACCTACAGCATTCGAAACAGGGGCATCATGTCTGGGGGGAAGAGAGCGACAGCCCCACAAGCTCGGAAACATGTCTAGTTTGGCGGGATTAACAGAGACACGCAAATTATACCACAGCTTAGAACTCCAACCTGAATTGGGGGTGGGTGAAACCACGTGAGATTAGGGCTGCCCCCCAACCTTTAGTGAAATGATGCTTGTGATTCGAAACCCTGTGTCTTAGATTATTAAAACAATTTACCTCGCAAACAACTATTGTTTCTATGTAAGCACGAATACAATTAACGAGTAAAACAAGGCCGTGCTCAACAATTGCATTATAATTTATGAAGAACTAGCTTAACATATTTGAGAATCGTTACCTCGTTCCCAAGAGTGACGTCATGTTCTGTCTGGCTAAAAATTCCACTGTTGTGGTCAACGACGGGCACATAATCTTCAAAAATAAAATATTTCCTATTACAGCTGAGTCTTTTCATCGCACTGATGGTTATTATCAATGGGATTGTGGATTTTCACACATTAATGTTTAAATGTTAACTGTTTAGATCATAAAAGCTTAATTCCACTTTAGAACAATGTGAACATTCTGAAGAAAGTTTATTAAACATCTTTCAACGATGATTTAATACTTTTTGTTCCACTTGAACTATTTAATAAACTAACTTCACTAGTAAACACTAGATGTCACATTGCATCTATTTTTATTTATTTTTTACTTTTTAACACAATATCCAAATTTATTCAATAAAACTTCCCGTAATCGTATTATACTGCTATATTAAAGAATATTGCACCTTAAAATTCAGCATGAAATATGTTCTATTCCTTGCAAGTGATCCTTGTAACAGGCAGAAACAATAGTCTCTAAGGTTTAAAGTATATGATTTGCCAAGTGCCTTCACGCGAGTTCGGGAAATACGCACGTAAAAAAAAGTACCGTGAATCTCCCTGATGATGTAGGTATTAAATCCAAGAGGTGGAAGTTCGGTTTGAAATAACAACTCTCGCCAGGTGTTGCTCTTTCTGCCCGGAAGATTTTGTACCGGTAGAGGGATTGGATCTATCTGCAAAAGGTCTGAGAATTAATGATGATATATATTCATATCTTCCTATACCGTAAACTACCCGTTCTTTCACATCTAAATCTACACAAGAAACTAAACTATATATATAATACTTATGTACACATAAAGCTATATCTATCTATATAATCTAAGCTCAGTCTTTAACGATTTAAATTTGTGATTCAAAATTGACAGGTTTCTATGGTAACTGTTTATCGCACCATTGTTAAAACCCGTGCTATGCTTTCATAGCAGCCGACAATTCTAAACTGTCTCATTGTATTGTTTGGCTGTCTTGGAGGTTGTCCTTCTTGGGGTTATTAGCTCGACCTACCCATGGGATTACAAAGTGGCCATTTCTTTACATTAGTTGTGATTCACGAACATTAGAAGAGTGTTTTTCTTTGTTCTCAAAGATTTAGCGTTTGTGCGTGTGTGTGTGTGTGTGCTATGGTTCTAGTCTTTAAAAAATAAAATTTAGCGCTAATTGTTATCGAGAGAAATTCATCTCTTCTGTTCCACTGTTAGTCTGATTCAAGCTGCTTTATAAATCAGTTCAAAATACCCTTTGTATCAGTCATCAGTCAGAACAGAAGAAACAACTAGAAGACAGAGAAAACTGTAAAAAAGCAGATACGGGAGAGGGGTGAAGAAACAGGATGTGATTTTCCGTGTTTGAAAGAGAAGCTGTCATTGTCTGTTTGAAATTAGTTTTTTCGTTGTAATTCAGTCCACGTGTTTGTGTATTGTCAATTTCTGTATTGTTTAGTGTAAATTTTTTAACATTAATAACCAGATTCTCACAAATCAGCTAGATTTTCTGTTTGTTTGTTTGAAATTAAGCACACAGCTACACAATGGGCCATCTGT
>NW_013665816.1:143282-144305 GCF_000517525.1 Limulus polyphemus | reverse complement strand
GATTCTCTGAATTCATTTATCGGTATTTACTGTATTCACACGAAATGCACATTATCTATGCCTAAGACAGTCTATATTTCTTTTATATCTATCCATTGATAAATACCTATTTATAGTTATGATAACCATGTTTTAATTGCAAATAAATTATATAGTTATTAATATTTCCTTTATTTTCATTGTGTTCGGTAAACGTTGTTGGAAAGCCTAGAATTTCACTTATTGAAGCAGAGAACCATGACAAACTGTTACCTGGTGTTGTATGGACGTTCCTTTCTCGTTTAAGACCTGGTACATTTGTCCGTAAACTGGAAATCTAACATAATGCTTCACAGTCTTTCCTAAGGGATTGTATATCACAGCAATAACCTGTAACATTAATACTCATTTTATATAACTAGACATTTTTACAAGCCAAAAAATTATCACACAAGAAACACTTTTGTGAGGATGTTGAATAAATGAAAGCTTTTCATTGTACGTTTATTCTACGTCGATCAAAAACAAATAAAAGTGAAATTAAGTAAATATATAACTGTAATTAACAATACTATTTTATACAGTGCTAAAAATATATTTTTACTACACACACACACACAAAAAAAAAACACAAACGAATCTTTCCCATGCATCAAGAAGCGAGATCTTGGAGGGTGTTTTTTCGGAAATTTACTCAAAGTTATTCAAGAACTACCTGCAATAGTATACCCTAATTTTGAATTCACAGACCAGAGGGGAGGGCAACTAGTTAACAGCAAGCAACCATCACCTGTTTTTTGGCTATTGTTGTCTGATCGAATAGTAGGAATTAGCCATCACCGTTATAACGCACCCACGGCTGCAAAGACCTGAGAACGATTTTTTTCTTTTTTGTGATAACGGAACGCGAGCAGAGATCCGCAGTCCAGCACGCTAACCACCGAGTCATACTCGGCCCTGATCTTCGAGGGTTATTCCTACTCAAAGTAATCACTGTTGGAGAAAGATGCATCTGAATTTAATATAGCATGAGAAGGGGGAATA
>NW_013665816.1:102663-142944 GCF_000517525.1 Limulus polyphemus | reverse complement strand
TTAATATAGCATGAGAAGGGGGAATAGGCTACTTGATATTGATAAACTCACGGATAGAAGAGGGAATAGGCTACTTGATATTGATAAACGCACGAATAGAAGAGGGAATAGGCTACTGGATAGAGAGAGAAATATTTTAATTGGTATATACGTTTAATGTACTAGATATAGTGGAACTCAGGAAAGAAGAAACAAATCAGAGGGAACCTGAAGATAAATGGACCTTATCGTCACTTTCAGTCACATCATTATCATCACATCTTTGCAGTGACACCATAATCACCTCATTACTACGTTAAGTGTTATTATATAGCTATCTTATCATTATTGCTTTCAGTCACATTAAGTAGTTGCCATATTATTGCTTGATTTAGTCGCATCTCACAGCTGCCTTATCATCACTGACTTAACTAATATCACAGTCACTCCATCATTACATTCAGTCACCTGGTACAACTGCCTTATGAACGCTGCATTTTAATCACATCACGGTCACCTTATCACTGCATTCAGTCACCCCAGTTTTTTTATGGTAATACACACCCACATCACATAATTAAGTTGTAATATATTTCAGTTATTTCATGACACGGTATTTAGTCACATATAACATGCATTGATGAGGTTTTAATGATAAATACTAAAGTATTGCATCATTCATTAATTTTATAATGGTATTGAGATGCATTACCTACTCACTTTTTCATTGTATTCAGTCACGTAGCAGCTGCTTTCATTTAGGTTTTCACAGTATTTGTAACCTCCATCTACACTAGCGTTACCAAATTGAAGGGTCTTCAGGGATTCTCCAATTATCTCCTGTAGATAAAACATTCATAAGTATAGTTTTAATATTGGATGAACATTAACATTTCTCACAAGTCATGCGGTAGACTCAAAAGTATGACTTTCAGAACCGTTGAAAAGTTTCTTAAGAGATTGTTCGTAAGATTTTTTCATCAGTGGTAAATCAAATCCAGAAAATATTGCACTAAAACTTACAGCTGATTAGGCTTACTGAGTTTCTCTATAATTATACTATAATTATGCATGGAGTAGTTATTGAGTAGTAACAGAGAAGGTAGCGTATGATCGGACAAACATGTATGAGTTGTTATTCTGGTCTGTATAAGTTGTTTTGAGCATTTTGTGTCAAAACACACATACACACCAGTTTTGTATAAAAGGGTGTGCTTTTGGCATAATCGTTTTCGAAACAGATTAACTTTGTTCAGGCAATTTCTCTGTACTTGATGTATAATCAAGAAATGGTGTGAAGTAAACGAACATTGCCAGAACATTAGGGTACCTCCAGTGTACTATATCCGGAAGCTTGAAACGACATCGGACTACAGGAAACATTGTTCCAGAAACGTCTGCTGGTTGACGCTGAAAAACTACTTCCAGAAATGACCGTGTTCAGGTCAGATTAACAGGTCAAGGTCAAAAGAATTCTTGCAACGCTTTACGACAGGAATGGAATGAACACATTCAATCAAGGGTACCTAGAAGAACAGTGAATAGGGGACCGATCAAACGAGGTTATTTAGCAAGAATCTGCAAACTTATATTAACCAGAATTTATCGCCGTAGCCGTTTTACTTGGGCAAGCCAGCATGTCAACTTACAGTTAGGAAACTGGCGACATGTCATCTTTTCTGATGAGTCCTGTTTCCCGTTTGTTAAAGCCGATGGTAGGATTCGTGTTCGTTGTTTACCTGGAGAACTGATGAGGGAACATTGTATTTCCCACAAGGAACACACAGGAGGTGGTGCAGTACATGTTTGGGCAGCTATTCATCATTGTAGAATAACTGCTCTTCATATCCTCCAGGAAAATTTTAATAGCGCCATATTTCTGCCATATGCTAGGGAAAAGTTTAGCAATAACTTTGTGTTCCAAGATTGTATGTGCATCACGTGATCCAGCGGTCAGAATCCCACTATATCCTATATATAGGGTGGGAAGTTAGCGGCTGGTGATAGTTTATGGTGCCGTTGCCTGCTAATATATATTATGTAATTTATAAATAAACGGATTTTGTTCTTATTCCGCTTGAGTTTGTACCCCTGTTAAAAATAATCATTCATACAAGAACGCAGAAGCAAATAATACCACAAATAGGAGGGGAAAAACAACTTTGTTGAAAAAACTTCGTCATACAGTCCATATGAAAACTCCTCAACATATAAAGCGTGAAGGTGAAACAAACTCATTATGTGCTTCTGATATTACAGATCAGTTACTCTCAAAGTGTAGACCTTGAACATATGTTTAGTTTGCAAATTGATTGGTTAAATGTTGTGTTATTTATTACAATCTCCAAGTCAACTTTTAAATATATATTATTAAAACCTCCAAGATCTCTCTCACAATACTTAGTCCAACCAACACAATTAATGTCTGTAAATTGCTCTGTTTAAAAGTTCTTGGTTTTTTTGTTCTTCTTAGCCTCGTCGTTAAACCTCCTATTTAAACGCAGTAAAAACGAAGAAGCTTGTGATCCAGCCAAGTAATTAATGTGTAATATAAATATTACCTGTCATTTTCCGAAGATAACGATCACATATGTTTATGTGTATATTGACATCATCGTAAAACTAAATTCAGCCTGATGACCAATGACAAATGAGTTTTTGCGGAACATGATGGCACGTGGGCAACCCAAATATAATAAATACTTTAGAGAGTACTAACCATCTAGTTAGCCATATAATAGTCTAGCGTGCTAACGTTAAATAAATCAATTCGAGTGTCTAAGAAAACCTGGCGTCCGCGTCAAGTTAAAGTTGAAAATATAAATACCTGACATTTCTCAATCCCAAAGTACAGCTGTTTGATGTAGTCTTTAGCTACATGTTCTTGTTCAGTGCCTCTAAGGAAGATAGAAAAAATATGGAATATAACATCAGAACAGACCAAATACAGATAATACATCAAAACAACACTGCACCAGTCCTAATAGTTGAATATTTATCCAGAATCTGCAAAATAAACCAATTAATTATTCATTTCTTGTACAACGAGATAAAATTTTTATTTTTTATGCAATTCCTCATCGATCAACGTTTAAATTTTTCAATCGCATTTTATTTGACCTAGAAAACACATTTCCTTCTTGTTCTTTTTTTATAGGCTTAAGAAATACTTTGTATATGACAATGAGATACACAAACACTCACCCTTTTTTTCCAATATCGGTAATTAATCTTTTACAGTTTCGTTTATATCTTGTTCAGTTTAATTTCGAAATGAAATCTACGAAGCTTTGAAGTAATCTTAAATTCTGAGTGTTCAAACTAATGTAGCAAAAGTAACATTTTGAATGATTTTTTGGGAGAATTAAAACCTCTAACCAAATTAAGATTATAATAAGATTTTTAAACTTATGATTTCAAAACTAAGAACAACGTACGACTAAAATATATCAGGTGTTCAAGTTTATGTTAAATGATATATTATAAATATTACATATAATTATATAATTTCCGAATGACTTCTTACTATTCCTATCTATCTGATTTAGTGTTGTTGTTTATTTTATCTTTTAAGAGATTAGGTCTCAGTACTGTTATCAATGTGCACGACTGGAACAGTGAGAGTTTAGACCCACACTGGACAGAAGGCGGATAGTTTTTCGTGTAGCTTTGTGCTTAACAACAACAAAATAGAATAAATATAACCGAATTGCTGGAGTGGTTATTTCAAAGAAACAATAAAAATATTTACTTGAAAGAGAGTTCTTCAGTTTAAGCGCTCAAAATATTGACATATTTCTACGTCAAGTCGCTCTTTTAACATTCAACAACGTTTAATTAAGACGTAGGTTAATTAATAGAGATAACTTATAAATCAAACATTAACTCTTTTTTGTACATTGTAACATACAGGTAACAAATCTATCTTTCTTAGTCAATACACGTACAAATGCTTCAATTCTGTTGTTGAATGCTTTTACTTCCATATAACTATCTAAATAAACCAGGGAAATATTTTTGTTGGTTCTTCAATTGAACAATGTTACTTCTATGTAACTATTTAACCCATTTATAACTTACCAAAATATATTTCACAAAAACATTTTCCCCCTATACTTTCATAATACATTTAAAAGAGGGTTAATAAACTCCCATTAAAACATTGTTATATATATCACACTTTCCCAAACAATAACACCATAGAAGTTAAGTTATTGTATTATGTCGTTGCAATTCTAAGCAATTAATTAAAATAGTTACCATGTTACCCAAACATTTACTTACGTTATTGCGTCATGATGTTGCAGGACAGCTACAGCTCGTTCTAATTTACAAAAGAATAAAACATTAAAACAAAGATAACACTTTGGTTGTTGTTTTTGACTAATTACTTGGCTTACTTATATTTCTTTTCTGAATATCTTTCAAATAGGTAGACAAACGAAGAAAGAGAGAGCGGAGAAATTAATAAATAATCCGGCGCAGATATCCCTCGAGTAGCTTCGCGCGAAATTCAACAACAAACAAATATCTACACTGACAAACACGCACAGACCAACAAACGTGTAGGAGAAACAGATGTAGATCGATAAGCAATGAGATACAGGAAAGAAAGACATATACAAATAGATAGACATAGACTGTCATTCGCATCGTACTGACCTAAATCAATCACATGATTTGACAGTTTAACAGAAAACAAGAGTGTCACACAGTGAAACATTTTCTAAAAGTTACGGTTCGTGTGACATTATTCATACATTACACACTAGGAATTAGATATTAAATCCGTAGATGAGCCTCAAAATCTAAGCAGTCTTGTG
Organism: Limulus polyphemus; assembly: GCF_000517525.1. Taxonomy (NCBI): domain Eukaryota; kingdom Metazoa; phylum Arthropoda; class Merostomata; order Xiphosura; family Limulidae; genus Limulus; species Limulus polyphemus. The sequence continues at coordinate 138,142 of NW_013665816.1, read as the reverse complement.
TCTCTTACTCCCTGCAGACTAAGTATATTACAACTAGAAAATTTAACTTATTCGCGTATAAATATCAATGGGCATTCTTTCATGAGATTACCCCGTAGCCTAATCTAGAAGTTGTGTAACTGAAGGTTACTCTAAAAGGAAAAATTACTATGGAATCTGTAAATCTCTTCTAACCTGTCGACATGTATAGATCATTAGAGATAATTAGATAACATGGTTGAATATATAAAAAATGCTAAGTATGTGGTGCTTACTTAAGAAGATAATGTCATCATTTTGTACTCCAGATAATGTAGAAAGCTGCTTACAGGCCTAAAAAATACGACAATCAGAGTTAAAACATTAACGTCGGTTGAACAAGAAAATCATATAACGTAATCATGAAACATCACTTACATAATAGCTATTCATCAACAGTTAATGGTAGTTTGGAGAATAAATTATATGTAATGTCGAATTCTTTTTTTTTATCTCAAATGAATCAACCTGTCACGATATTTGTAGCCCCTTTTTTATTTCTGTTACTTACACACTCTAGCAATTTGTAGCCCCTTTTTATTTCTGTTACTTACACACTCTAGCAATTTGTAGCACCTTTTTATTTCTGTTACTTACACACTCTAGCAATTTGTAGCCCCTTTTTTATTTCTGTTACTTACACACTCTAGCAATTTGTAGCCCCTTTTTTTATTTCTGTTACTTACACACTCTAGCAATTTAGTAATTTAGTTTCGAATTAATGAAGATGAAAGCTAAAATTTGAATTCAATCTTTAATTTTTTTTATTTGTTAAATATCCACACTTTTTATTCGTAACCTTTACTTTTAACATTCTAAAAATTTTTGGTAAAAATTACTTCCTTTCTCTGAAAAAAATTATTTAATTATTTATTTTTTACATTAAAAAGAACACTTCTAATACAATACAGTAGTGTGGGAAAAGTAACATCCCAAGAAAATAGTTCCAAGAGCAGATTTCTCATAAAGTATACTTATTAAAGAAAAAAATATAATCTACCTTTCAACAACAGATTTCTCAAACTGTATATATATATATATATATATTTATTTATATGTAATTTCTTTATTCTGATTTATTTGTTCTACCGTGTTTTGTATTGGAGATTGGGCGGGGATATGAGTTTTAATCCCTCATAACCTGGAAACTAGTGCGAATTCGGGGAACAATTCGGATTTCATTGCAAGGAGTAAAAATTTTTATTTAAAATTTTTAAAAAACGAGAATACCTGAAAATTTTGTTTAGGAATCTGCCCACCAAAAATATCTTCCTGCCTCGCAAAGTGGGCGTTAAAATACTTACTTCGTTTTTCTATTGCTCAAAAAATAGAGTTTTGATAAAGTAGATATATATATTTTAAGGTGCCAGTTCCTTTTTCTATAGCCACAACAATATAATTCAAATAAAGTACAGTTTCCTGAAACACTTACAACCATGCTGTTGTGACACTTCTTTATATATTCTTCGAATTTATATCTCGTGACCGTAACTATCAAGTAATGTGTACTAGCCTGTAAAAACGTGTTGGCTTCTCTTGCATAAAGCTTAAGGCTAGGTCGACTTGTGTAGTAGCCAGTCCAGTAGCTATGAACTCTGTCAGCGTAGGGAAAGAAGTCTTCTGCAGTAACACTCCAGTGGACGTTTGTCTGGTTAAGACTTCTGAGATAACAGGCCGGTGTAGAATAAAACATGTTCACCCTACTGCCTGTAGCTTGCTGAAATGCATAATTTCATTTTATTTTATGTAGTGCTTTTCTTATAATACAGATCGAATATAGTTAGATCCACAATCTCAAAATACAAAAACTGTTTTTTCATCTGTTTTCTTAAACAAAGCACAAATTTTCGGCTAGATTCTTTTTTCAGGTGCGTATTCTAAATAATCTACAAGTAAAATAGCATCATAAAACAATTATATGTCGTTTTACTTTGTTGTTGTCGTTTACAAATATCTAAAATTTTGTATGTAAGCTTTCGCATTTTATCTTCAACATCCAAATATCTCGTGGAGGTTCATAAACATCTCCATTAAGTTTGGAAAAACTAGCATTCTCATCAGTAGTTTGATTAGATGTAGCTTGGCTTTTACTATTATGAGGGATATCTTTTGGTATGTTTTTTTTAATTTTTCAAAATACAATCTTATACAGCATGCCAACTGCTCAATGTTACACCCATCACTTGAAAATATTATCAGTCACTCCAGCGGTATATGACATTTGTGGACTCTTAGTTAGAGAACAATAACATTTTCCGAGAGAAAGTTTAAAGTCAGAACTTCACTTGGCCATCAACCTTCTTCTGGTGTTTTCTCTGAAGAAACTAAAGCTTCAGGAATGCCCATAGCCGAAAATGTGTCCATTGTTATATATATAAAAAGAAACACAGATTATATATATTTCACGATTGTAGATTAGTAAATTTCTTTAACACAGTTTAATTACAATATTTATCATTCCTCTATTTATTTTTAACAGCCAAAATCTGTACTACGGACCACAACCCAAACACGAAAACACACGAAATACAATCAAGAAGAAGAAAGAAAAAATTAACTTTTTGGCGTAAGATAAAACCAACTTTAAGATTTTTCATTAATGTTTAGAATTACCACAAAAATTGGTTTTATAGCAGTAATCCGGGATTTGAAGTTTTTGATAACACTAATGAGCGATAAAGCTTCAGCATAAAGTAGTCATTTACTGATAGAAATTGAATGCTAAGAAGCAAATCAGCGTTCTTGGACGTATATACTTGATATGAGACTTATGTCGACGTAAAGTTTCTGCCATATTACTATTATTTTGAGCCTCATGTCACAGAAATATTCGTTTAGCCTACTCACTTATCATGAGACAAATTTTCCAATAGCTAGTTTTATCCTAACTTTATTATTTAAAAGATTCAAGTTCAAACTTTCGTCTCTTATTAGAGACGAAGATAGAGAACAGTTACGTTTTTTGTGAGCTTTCACGAAGCATTTCTTTCATTCTACTTCAATCAGTACTGGCCTAGGTGTTATTCCCAAGTCCGATAACCAGTGAGAGCCATCTTGTACACGTGATACAATATTCCATCATTACTATATCATTCACTAATGTTTTCTTTGAGCTTATGTCCCATTTGTTAGATCGTTCTTCAGAAATAACGAGTTTTCTTTTTTTTTATGTTTTTATGAATACGGGTAAAACATTCTCAGCAAAAATAATTATTATTTGAAATCTTAAAACATATTCCGTTTTACCTTACCTATTTAAAACACTAGATACAGCACAGATGATGAGATTGATATATGACTATACATTCTTCTTTGTATTCACTCAGAAGTTCTTATTAATAATGATACAGTCCTACGAATTTAAACTTCATAAAAGCTGTTTTGGATTTAATAATGGATTATCCATAATTCAGCTACGCAGATTTCGGAAATAATATTCATTTTTTTCTATCACGGTAAGGATTTTTTTTTTTACAAATTGGGAAGAAAACAAAATTCTTACTTACATCAAATTTGCAACATATTTATCACAAACTTGTCAGAATATGTTTGGGTTATTTACAGAACCTCTTGTTGCTATAGCGACGAATAAATGATATTGAAAAGAAAAAATAATGTCAAAGTGCACGCACAAACAAATACTATCCAGAAATGACACCTCATGCGGCCTGTTAACCGTTTATATACTACCTGTCGTAGATTCTAGAACGACTCATAACATTCTCACGTCGCGATTTGTCTAGAGAAATCTATAGTCACTGGTTGTAAACATGTTAAGCATAACAAAATTTGACCCGATTTCAGTGAAAATTATTCACTTGTGTAAAAGTACATATGACGTTTTGTGAAAAATCTGTACGTGATGGAGAAAAATGGATATCATTTTCGGATTCAGCGTACAGAAATTACTGTAAACGTGTAAAAATTTCAAGACAATAAAACCACCGCAGGCCTGGGTTATTAATCTACTGTTCTCACGTTGACGCAGTTGTCTATTGACCAGCTCCGGGATCAATAAGACTAGCTCGCTGATTTGTCAGTTCTTCTGAATAATGAAAAGATTAACTCATGACGATAGTAATTAGTAATATATAGAATTAAAATAAATAATATTATAGTGTTCAAAACTCCCACCCCAATTCGCACGTGTAATGACATAAATAATATTAATAGTTGTTGTTCAAACAGTTTGCTAACATCGATTGATCTCAACCATTATTAGGTATGTGATACTTGAAGAGCCGTAGGATTGAGCGAAAGGCCTCGTCGGTACTGTGTATAGCAGATGTGATGTAGCTGATATAAAAAAAAACTTAGCCTAAAAATTCTAGTTTTTTATGACACATCATGTTTTCTATCATCTGTAAAATAGAATGAATATTTTATTCGTAATCTTTTTTTTTTAAAAAAAATGACATGTGCACTAAGGAAAAGAGCAACATAATATACAAAAACAGAATTAAAAAACTATTAGAAAATGCAGTCAAATAATTTAGCTAATCATTTATAGATTTCGATGAAGATTATTTGACCAGAAATTAATTCTCGACTGTTTTATTTTACCACCATTTTTTGAGAGAAAAAGGAATTACCTGTGTTATTTACAACTTTAGCCGCAAAGTTGTGTTTAAGCTAAAATGCGAATGAATGGCAGTGTTTGTACGTCAATTACAATTAATCATACTTTTAAGTTTTATTTCAAGTAAATTCTTAACCTTAGCAATATACGGAGATCATTGCCAAGGTGACCTTCAAACAGTTCGATGAAAGCTTTTAATAAATAAAGTGTGATAAAAAATCAAAATATTTAATCAAATATCTTATGAAAAATTCAACCAAAATGCACTAACTGTATAACCCCTTTTCCAAAGGACGAAACGTCTGCTAAGTTTCACGCGATCCTAATTTTCGCAATTCAGATAATCTAGTTCTAAACACCTTAACCTATATTACATATTTCACACATAACAGAAGCCTTAGGTGCTTCAAAGCTACGTACCATGTTGTTAACGTAGTACATAAGTTTGTCGAGACTTTGGTACCACTTCTCTGCAGCCTCATAATAGAAGTCCATTCCCATGGTAACCACCAGATGGTTCGTTGTGTAATGTGTCGCCTAAATACATGGAAACAAAACAATCTTTCTATAAGCAGTGATTAATTTCTTTCGGATCTCTCCGGATGAGATTTTTTTTCTATGTAAAAGCGGAATTACTCTAATTTTCATACTGTCTCGGTTGCATTGCAAGTGCTCCCTAGTTGCTCAGCGGTAAGTTTGCAGACTTACGACGCTAAATATTAGGTTTCAATACTCGTGGTGGCAGATCACACCTTATCTACTATGTAGCTTTGCGCTTAACAACAAACAAAAAAAAAGCATTCGAAGTTGATATTTAATTGAAATGGTCAACTACATTACTTTCTTCTAAGCACCATCCCGAATAGTAGCTGTAATAAACATTTCAATTGTTATCTTCGAAAACTCTAACTTTCCTCCTCTCCCACCCGCCAACAGAGATTGGTATATTGCTGTCTGCGCCGTGTTAAATATATATTTACTTTAAGAATGTTAAATTATAACTATAGGACATAATTATAAACCAATTGTTTGTTGTACAGATACGTGAATAAAAATCAATCAGTTACGGTAAAATACAAAGAAGTCGTTTAAAAAGCAATCGTTGATTTAAGTGATACCTGGTTAAATAAAATTGTTACTTAAAAGTAATAGGTCAGATATACACGTAAATCAATACTAAATTTAAGTAGAACTTCTAACAAAAAATGGTTGAAAAGATTTACAAGATTTCAAAGTTAGTATCAAAACTTAACAAGCGAGTGTGTTAGTACTGTTTTTTAATTAGTATCTAAAAAAATGCTTTCATCGCCACCCTTACCTGTGACATAATTGTATCTTTAAACTGGTATGCCTTCATTTTTCCATTCAGGTCCTACACAACACAAAATATTCTGATCAAATAACGACACTTAAACAGTTATATTTATGAGTCGTTTCATTGGTCTTAAAGTATTTCATTATAAGTATTATATGTCCCAGTCACATGTTTCGTGTTTCAATGGCCAAACTTGAAGGAGAAGTATTTGATACTATAGTACGTAAAACGAGCAAACCAGTTGATGGAAAAATCAAATTAAAAAATCCCATACTAGTTTCCCTACCTTAAAACGTATACTAAAGTTCAATGAGTGACACATCTGTGTGGGCTGATATTGCTTCAGAGTGTAGCTCTGTGCTGCTCTTAATACGAACTCTGTTTATATTACAATAAAAAAGTGAATACGGTTAGTGATGAGTCACAGTGAAAAATAGAAAGCCTTAAAACTTATTCTAATAAAATCGTTGATGCTGATTGTATTAAACATAATCTGTGAGTAAAGTATTTAAACAGCATGTTAGGATTACAAGCAAGAGGATATTAAAATCTAGCAGTTCGTAAAAAGCAAGCAAAAACTGCTAATAAATTACAAGTGGCATTTGCAGCATTTATCATAAAACTTCTCTCGTACAAAGTTTGCGCAACAGATGTCGCCTCATTCTCGAAGAATATCCTTAATTATGAACAAAAAATCTCGTGTGTATATGTGACTAAAGAGAGTGCGAAGAGGAGCAAACAAAAAGAATGACTAACTAGAGATTCGATTCATTTAAACCAGTCGTTTTACTTATCTATTCGAATCAAAGTTTTCTATATTTATTATCTGCATTACTTATGCAATAACAGTTAGAAAAAAATATTTTATCCTGAATGGATAAGGTTTACTAAACTAGTATATCTCAGAGTAACAAGACAGTATATTTTATGAATGGATTAGGTCTACTAAACTAGTATATCTCAGAGTAACAAGACAGTATATTTTACGAATGGATTAGGTCTACTAAACTAGTATATCTCAGAGTAACAAGACAGTATATTTTACGAATGGATTAGGTCTACTAAACTAGTATATCTCAGAGTAACAAGACAGTATATCTTATGAATGGCTTAGGTATACTAAACTAGTATATCCCAGAGTAACAAGACAGTATATTTTATGAATGGCTTAGGTCTACTAAACTAGTATATCTCAGAGTAACAAGACAGTATATTTTATGAATGGATTAAGTCTACTAAACTAGTATATCTCAGAGTGACAAGACAGTATGTTTTATACTAGATTGATCACACCAATCATTTCAAGATAGAGTAGCGTTTTGTATAATAGTTAGATTAGATAATATCTTGATAGGATAGTGTGTTCTACGGTAGTTTGATCAAATCACATCTTGAAATAAATAATGTGTTCTATAATAGCTATATTAAACTTTTTTTCATTTCAGTTATTGGATAGTTTGTTCTACACTAATAGATCAGATCACATCTAAAATGATTAAATATGGTGTTATTTACTAGTTAAATCAAATCACATCTAAAATGATTGAATGTGGTGTTCTATACTAGTTAGATCAAATCACATCTTCAACTGACTGAATAGTGTGTTATATTCTAATTATATCAAAATGCATCTTGAAATGACGTATTAGTGTGTTCTGTACTAGTTAAACCAAATCATACCTTAAGTAACCGAATATTGTATTTTATAATCGTCAAAAAAAAAATCACGTAATAAATTATTGAATATTATTCTCTATACTAGTTAGATTAGACCACATACTGATATGACTAAATGCGGTATTCTGTAATTTGCTTGATAAAAGAAAAAACTATTTTTTTACCGTGATTGGAGGATCTGCACATTTCACGTCAAAACAGAACCCTTTTGGAGGCCAGTAGACATTGGGTAAAACTCCAGTAAATAAGTAGCTTCGAGCACCCTCTAATCGATTAAAAATCAGCATAATTCAACGAGAGGTGTATAATCTATTGCTGGTCTATATAATCTTTCTGTATCATCTTATGATGCAAAAAAAGTGTAGTTAGTGATTTTTTGTATCAACAGGAAATAAGTAGTTTTTAAACATTGCATCAATATTACTGCACATGTTTTACAATTGCTATAGTTTCTTTAGGCATGTTTTAACCTAAACTGTTAATACAGCCTGGTAAGAGATCTTAAGGTTGGACCATCCTGAATGTAGAACTGCCTACCAGAATAGGAACAATCAAGTAGCAATATCCAACCAGCTTTTACACGGTCACTCTGAATTGAATAATAAAATTCACTTTCTCTCAACTCGCACACATCTACAAGTGTGAAACGTGTTCCACGGCATATTAAGGAGTCGAATGTGACCTTTTGTCCCGAAGGTCGTCACACTAACCACTAAACAAGGCCCAATCCACATTTTCTTTAACCATTTAAACTGTATCATTGTTTAATGTTAACCATATTCACACTAACCACTAAACAAGGCCCAATCCACATTTTCTTTAACCATTTAAACTGTATCATTGTTTAATGTTAACCATATTCACACTAACCACTAAACAAGGCCCAATCTACATTTTTCTTAACCATTTAAACTGTATCATTGTTCAATGTTAACCATATTCACGCTAACCTCTAAGCCAGGCTCGATCCACATTTTCTTTAACCATTTAAACTGTATCATTGTTTAATGTTAACCATATTCACACTAACCACTAAATAAGGTCCAATCCACATTTTCTATAACCATTTTAATTGTATAATTGTTTAACGTTAACTTTATTCACGCTAACCACTAAACAAGGCCTAATCCGCATTTTATTTAACCATTTAAATTGTATAATTGTTTAACGTTAACTTTATTCACATTTTTATTTAATCCGCATATCTCACAATCGTAGTTTTGTTGGATTTTTTATTTTTGCATAAGTGATAAGTAAAAATTATTTTGGTTACTGATTATTTCAACATTCGACATTATGTAAGAATTAGGTTTGTTTGTTCAGCAACCTATCAATTAATCTCACCCAAACTCTGGCTAACTTTCCATAGGAATTCCATTGTTTTTGTTGCTCTTCTGTTCTTGATATCTTGGTAATCAATTCTTCCAAGAAACAACCCATCAAAAAACATCTGTAATATTGAAGAAAGTAAAAATAGGTGAAATAGATTTGTCATTATAAAGCACCGAGTAGAAAAAAAATCACAAAATAAGAACGTGATGCGCTTTGGTTAAGACAGAAGTTGTACTTTTCGAAAGGGTTTCTTGATCTGTGCAGTATATTTTAGGATATAAAAATATTGCTAATGTTTTGAAAAGATTTATAATTTGACTGAATAGTAACAAACTGTAAATGTTATTTAACAGTGGGAAAATATTTGTAGTATAGTTAAGCAAAGTAAAAAATTAGTAAATATTATTAACGTTACAAAATATTTTTGTAATATAAATCAACATACGTGAAACGTATTTGTGAACATTGTTGATAAAAACTAAAACATTGGATCAATTTTTAACAATCTAAAGCATTAGTAATTTTGTGCAAAAGATCGAAAACGTGAATTTTTGCAAACTAACGAGGTGACAGTGGCGTTCTTTATATATCTATTACGTGTTCGTTGTCTTCTTCAAAACAAATAAATATCTTAATCAATAGTACGTAATCCTTTGCAACATGATTTATCAGAGAGTAAAAGTATCGTCGCTCATGTAATTAAAAACTTCTGTAAGAACAGTGGTGTAACACCTATAGTAGGATAAAACGGATTATTTACCTGCTTCACAATCGAAGCTTTAATTTCTTTCCTCTACCACGAGAAAGACAATAGAAATGATGCGAGTGATAACTGATAAGCTTTCTAAACTTTTCTGAACTTCGAAAAAAGTCTTTAATCGGGTAAACTGGAAAAAGCTATTTCACGTATTCATGAACGTTGGAGTATACTGGAGAGACAGATAACTGATATATGGACTAGATAGCGGCGATAAGAGCGTCAAATTAAGGGTTAGAATCTGGAATATGGGAAGAGGGGTGAGACAGGGGTGCTAAATATATCCGATAATTTGAAACACATATGCAGAGGTAATTATTATAGAAAAGCATGGACGGAATTGGAGAAAACGTAGAAAGTTAGGGGTCAGAGAGTGAGGTCCATCAAATTTACAAAAAACAAAGTTCTAGTAGCCAGTTCTTAGGAGAGCTTGCAGAAACTAGTGGAGGGGTTGAACGTGGTGGGAAACGATTTTGGAACACAAATGAATGTTCACAAAACAAAAATAATGAAATTGTTATGAAGGAACGGAGACGAGTTGAACATCACACTGACTAAAAAACAGCTGGAACAAATTACCCAGTTTAGATGTTTAGGAAATATTCTTACAAAGGATTATAAATGCGCAAAGATAAACAGCGCAAAGATTGCAATGAGGAAAGTGGCGTTTAGTAAAAGGAATGAGATGCTGACCACCAAAGACTCGTCAGTACTACGGCTTGATGTGTTATGTTGTATGGAGCAGACGCATGGGCACTGAGAAAAGAATACATTAGAATATCAGAGTTTTTAGGTGTGTTTTGGCTATAAATGAAAAAAAAAATACAACTGGAGAGAGAGAGAGGAGTAGATAGATATATTCCCTCAAGATGATGAAGAAAAAACTGATCCTTGATGGAGAAAATCTGGAAAACGCAAAATATATAGCTGGGACACCTTTTTCGCGGAGACTATTTGATGAATAAGATCCTAGATATGGAAGGATTAAAGAGAAACAACGTAGGGCATGAAATGAAAAGCACTGCTAGACGAACTGACATTTGGTGGGAGGAGGGGGCTCTATGGTTAAATGAAGAGGAGAGTCCAAAAGAGGGGGTTGGAAGACGAACTGTTGAACGAAAAGCCTGTGCCCTTGGGTAGATAACTCAATAATATCCACGAGAATACCTGTATATTCCACGTCTGACAAAAGAAACCTCTAATTATTTATCTGTTTCACAAGAAAATCTAATTCTCCTGTTTTACAACGAAATCCAATTTTCTCACCTGTTACATAAGAAATGCTTATTCTTTAGACGTTTATAAAAAATCTACTTGTTTCACAAAATAACCTAACCTTTTGCCTGTTCTTTAAGAAAATGCTGACTGTTGACGTGTTCCTAACACGATTTACCTGCTAAACAATAAAATAATAATAATTTCTGATTCGTTTCACAAGAAAATCGATTATTGTATTCTTTCACAGGAAGCTAATATCACTAATTACTTATCTTTTACACGAGAGAACGCTAATTTTTATGTGTTACAAAGGCAAATCCTGATTCTTAATCAGTTTCAGAAGTCAATTCACAAGAAAATCGATTATTGTAGTCTTTCACAGGAAGCTAATATCACTAATTACTTATCTTTTACACGAGAGAACGCTAATTTTTACGTGTTACAAAGGCTAATCCTGATTCTTAACCAGTTTCAGAAGTCAATTCACAAGAAAATCGATTATTGTATTCTTTCACAGGAAGCTAATATCACTAATTACTTATCTTTTAAACGAGAGAACGCTAATTTTTACGTGTTACAAAGGCAAATCCTGATTCTTAACCAGTTTCAGAAGTCAATTGACAAGAAAATCGATTATTGTATTCTTTCACAGGAAGCTAATATCACTAATTACTTATCTTTTACACGAGAGAACGCTAATTTTTACGTGTTACAAAGGCAAATCCTGATTCTTAACCAGTTTCAGAAGTCAATTCCAGATCTTTGAAAGTGAAATCAAAGAAGCTTATAACTAAGGATCCTCATTCTTAAATCTTTTATACAAGCAAATCCCTGGTTTTTATTACCTGTGACAACAGAGAAGCATGCTCCCGGGAATGCCCAAACGAGTCTATCTGCCATCCAACTCTAGGTAAAGCACACTGACCAAATGTATCATTTAGCCATCTCAAACCAAGAGTAATTTGGTCAATAATTCCTGAATAATGTGTTACAGCTTCATCATTCATTGTCCAGCCTCCCCCTGCAAATTCCAACTGCCCTACAAAATAAACCAAAAAAGGAGGAGGTAATTTTTTGAATATGCAGCCAAAATCCAACCACTGATTTTCGCTTCAAACTTTAAAAGAAAAATCATGTACACTTGTTATGACTTTTCTGTTTCATGCTATGATGCTGACAAAAATCAAACCTTGCCCGTGTTTATGCAAAAATGAAGAGGAAACCAAACAACTTTCATCTTTCACTAGAATTGGAAGGATTTACTTTTATAATTCATGAAGTACACAAAAAACATGAAAGTTTTTAAAAATTAAAGTGTGAAAAACATTAGCTGTTGACTGTTTATAGGCATTTAATACGCTGTAATGTATTTCTTGTGCTCCTCACAGAACATAGTAATATCAAGATAAAACATATCACGTTAAATCACAAAATTTTATTTCCCACCAGCCCTACAATTGTAACGAATTTGTTATTATATACTTATTTTAATACTAATGTTTGTTTGGATTAAATGTATATTTAGAAACATACGTGGCTTAAACTGTTAAATACGTATTGCAAAACTCCCCCCTATTCACTAAAGTTGTAGAAGACTCTCGAGAGTAAGAATCAACAATATGTATATGCGTGAGCGCTTGTGTTAGCGCCAGTATTGTTACGTAAAACTGAAATTTCTAGAAAACCTCCACACGCCTATAAATATAACCAATACGACGTGTCAAAAAAGAGAGTATCTATTATTAGTTTGCTATAGTCAATGCGCTATAAACTTTGGAAGCTATAACTGTGATTGTTATAACGCTTATCAATCGGAAAACTTCAAATATTTGACCAGGAGTATTTACAAAGTTCGAACATTACAAATCATTTAACTTCAGTGGATTCTCATAGGATATTAGTATTTTTTACGAAAACATTACATAACGTCACGGTGGAAAACCCGGTATGTGTGTGGCTGATAAATAACGAAGGATAAAGCTAGCTAGCTCCCTGTCAAGTGAATTATACCTACGTCAACTCGTAATCAACTCGCCCATCGTGAACCCTCGATAAGATATCGAAGTTCCAGACTAAAAGGAAGACTTTCTATTGCTTGTCAGTTTGTGAAACTGTTTATAAATCATTGTTTGTAATAACTATTTGTAATAACTGTTATTGTAAACTGTGTTGTTGTGTGTATATTAAAACGTATTTGTGTTTACAAAGAAAACTGTGTGTATAAATCTTGTTGGCAAATATCATAAACTGACTATATATCGGCTTTTACTAAACTACTAAATTTAAAGTATCATTTAGCTCGGTTTCAGACCATTCGAAATTATAATACGTAACACAATAAAAAGATGAAACATAGCATCAAAAATATTAACAGATATCACAAAACTATCTTATAGACTAAAAACAATGAATTGAAAATTTGTTTTAGAACCGAATGACAACAAGATAAAACATACATAACATGTAATAACCAAGTCCATCTCAGAGCCTAAAAACAACGAGATGAAGCATATACCACATGTACTAATAAAGCTCATCTCAGAGTCCAAAAACAACGAGATGAAACATATATTGCATGTGATGATAAGACTCGTTTCACAACCTAGCAACAACGAAAAATAATATAAATACATTTAATATTAATATATAGTTAGAGAGTCCATATATATTTATAAGCACACACACTCAAGGAGAAAAGGTAATGATCCCACAGATTAAAACAACCTAAAATATGAAAGCCAAGTTAAAATATTTCTACAAGATTTATTACACATATTTTTGTGTCAACATCGAAGTGTGTATTTACTCAACTGTGTCAGTAATCCAAAGGATTTAGGGTACATTATTTTTCATATACTATGCATAAAGTGGTAATATTGTAGCCCCAAAATTATTACCCTTTAAAAAATAATATCTAACTAAGCCAAGATTATTGTGTATGTTTTAGTCTTGATGTGAGTTGATTGTAGGTTTGTTTATTTGTTTTGAATTTCGGGCAAATCTACACGAGGGCTATCTGCTCTAGCCGTCCCTAATTTAGCAGTGTAAGACTAGAGGGAAAGCAGCTTGTCATCACTACCAACCGCCAACTCTTCGGCTACTGTTTTACCAAAGAATAGTGGGATTGACCGTCACAGTATAACGTCCCCACGGCTGAAAAGGCGAGCATGTTTGGTGGGACGGGGATTCGAACCCGAGACTCTCAGAGTACGAGTCGAGGGCCCTAACCACCTGGCCATGCCGGGCAGGTTGTAAGAGAGATGTGTGGTTACACGTGATATACGTTTTGTTACTAAGTAAGAACAGTATTAAAAATTAGTTGTATTCACAGTTGTGTTAATTTTTAGTTCTGATTTATGTTGGTGGCTTGTTTTGATCACAGTTTAATGTTAATAAGATCTAAAACGAACTATATAACTGCACGTGATTTACGCTTTGTTACTAATTAAGTTCCAAAAAATTGTATCGATTTGATGTTGTTAAAAACCAGTTGATTAAAAACAGCTTTAAGGGTTAGCAGATTTAACAATATTGTCACCCTTATATCCAAGAAGCTTGGGATGTGATCTTTGAAATCCATGTAGACCTTTTTTTAAATTATACATTTCAGTTTAGTTTGTTATTCCATCTTGTTTTTAAGTAAACGAAATTTTTGTTGCCCAACATCAATTTATATAGAGAATACTGTTTATTCAGTAGTTTTAAAACCATGTGCCTGTTTGCATAATTCAATTTTCTTCTGTAAACTTTTACTGTAATTATTAAGAGTTTGAAAAAAATCGATCAGTTGTGAGTTTGCATCTTACGTTTTCTGCGTGTGTTGTATATTATGCTGAGGAAATAAAAACGCTCAGGTGCCAAATAAGGCTCATTTATAGCTTTGGTGTTCGTTATTATATAGTATACAACTTTGCTTGTACCAATATTCCTACTGAAACATAAAATTCAAATCAAATATTTCTAGGAAGGAGTCGGAAACCGCCTGGGATCAGCCATAATTTCGAAGAACGACTATAGACAGAATAAAACTTGGTTTCGGTTTCTTCATCCTTATTGATTTTCGCCTCAATTATAGGTTACTGGAGTTTTTGGTGTGCACGTACATATTTATACATAACCTCAAACTCTTGTTTATATTCCTTTTCTTACCTTCTTGTCAACTTGGGATGCATCCATACAGTTAGCACCGAGATTACCACTACTAAGAAACTCAACACCAGAAAACACCTTAACACAGAGCGAGTAAACCTCTCCACTTCAGAATATTTCGCCAATGCCAGTGATTCGGTTCATTTTAGGAATCAACTACACAACTTTTACATTGCAATTTGGTTACTAATAATAAAATATACAAAACATAGCTATGTTTTTTTTTTGTTTTTCATAAATTATCTCGATATAACGGCGGTTACTTTATGAACAGCTGTTACTTCATAAACTATATTGGTCGAACAATGGTTACATAAAAAGTATATTGGTCTAACTATGTTGGCCTAGTAACATTTATTACTTTACAAATGATGGTGCCCCCAGTAGCACAGCGGTATGTCTGCGGACTTAAAACGCTAGAATCCTGGTTTCGATACCCGTGGTTGGCAAAGCACAGCTAGCCCATTATGTAGATGTGTGCTTAATTACAAACAAACAAGCAAACGATGGTGGTCTAACAAGAATCAATAACTTTGTAAATTATGTTGGTCCAACAACAGCTACTTCATAAATCATATTGGTCTAATATCAGTTACTGCTTTAAAGACTATGGTGATCTAACACAAATTACTTTATTAATTATATATTGGTCTAACAACGGTTACTTTATAAACTACGTTGAACAAACAATGGTTACTTTTTTGCAAGGCTATAACTATTTTATTATTTTAATACAATCGTTTCACAAAACCGAATAATAAATAAAGTTTTAAACAATTTCCTGTTTTAAACATTTTGTCTATAGACTGATGATTTAAAAAAGGTATATAATAGGTTCCTGAAAATCGATTATTTTTTAAAGTGATCTGAGATATTGGTTTGAAATACTATAATTCTTTCATGACTTAATTAAAACTTATTCACTAACAATAATTATTTAAAAAAAATTATTTATGTAGGTTGATTGCTTCATATCTAAATTAATTAGCAACAATACTTTTAAACTACAAAGTAGCTATTAATGTAAGATCATGCGCAGAAGAGGTATTTGAAATACTTCTCTATCATTCACTAAACTCCCTAAACTGGTGGATATAAGTCTTGAATAAACGTATTGCTTCGAAGTTTAGTTAAATACATATAGCAGATATCAGTCTTAGAATAATCATTTAATTAAAACCAACTCAGAAAACTCTAATCAGTAGTCTCTCTTGGTGATCATCCAATGAAGAGCTTTTTTGGGACGTGCATTTTTTTGGTAGTATAAAGGGAGAAAGTTGTGCTACTGTGTCAATTGTTTTTAACATGCCTCTGAAAGATCATTCTGTGAAAAAGGTCGAGCTAAAAGGAGATTATACTCTCGACAACAGAGTTCAAAAATGCTGCTCAGCATCACATCTTTCTGGACGATTTCTTAGAACGCAAATATGGAAGAGATTTGGTGCAGATTTTATCTTGAAAAATATTGCTACTAAGAGTTAAGAACTTTTGTTTGGATGGAGTTAAAATAAGAACAGCTAAGTTATGAAATGAGAAAGCGAACATTAAATATCTTTTAGTATGCACTATTGCTAAAATAAACTCTGTCAACTGATTGTAACAAAAAGGGAAGTGCCTTGTGATGAAAACATGTGATATCATTTCAGGAAATACGGAGCAAAAAATAGCAGCCATCAAGTACTTTGTTAACTATTATTAGGTATTTCTAATTGCATTGGTATATATAAATTACCAGAGTGTAGAATACATTTTTATCTCATACTCTCGTGGGAAGGCTATTTACCATTATAATGCCCTATACAGTTTAACCAATCATGCTTTGATAAATGTTTTTACGTTAATAGTTTTGGTTACTACACAATACAGTGACACATAATTGATACTACGGCACTACCAAAATCAAAAACATTTTGTTATCCAATATTTCATTTTGGTAGGAAGAAGCAGGCTTTAATTCAAAATATTTTGCATTATGTAACTTTATTTGGAACAATAATCAAGTTAGAACCACACGTATTATCTTTTGAACCTATATTAGAATCAAACTACAAATTACAACCTTTAGTATTCAATTCTGTATCTTTATTAGAAGCAGACTACAAATTACAACCTTTAGTATTCAATTCTGTATCTTTATTAGAAGCAGACTACAAATTACAACCTTTAGTATTCAATTCTGTATCTTTATTAGAAGCAGACTACAAATTACAGCCTTTAGTATTCAATTCTGTATCTTTATTAGAAGCAGCTTTCAAGCTAGAAAGTTTTTTTTTTAATTTCGCCCAAAGCTACACGAGGGCTATCTGTGCTAGCCGTCCCTAATTTAGCAGTGTAAGACCAGAGAGAAGGCAGCTAGTCATCACCACCCACCGCCAACTCTTGGGCTACTCTTTTACCAACGAATAGTGGTATTTACCGTCACATTTGGTGTGACGGGGATTCGAACCCGCGACCCTCAAATTGCGAGTCGAACGCCCTAACCACCTGGCCATGCCGGGCCTAGCTAGAAAGGTTCATATTCACTTCTGTATCATTTTAAAAGTTGTCTTTAAGTTTTATTATAACCGTTAGTGCTCACTTCTGTAACTTTATTAAATAGCTTTTGCATTACAAGTGTTCGTATTCACTTTTGTAAATTTGTAAAGCAGTCTTTTCGCTGAAGCCGTTCGTATAAGTTCCAGTGAAACTTTGAAAAACAATGGAAAAATTGTGCAATAAAAATATTCTACGGTGAAGAAGTTATACGTGCTTTAAGACAAAAGGCTTAACACTCAACTTAGCACAACGAACCAAAAAGAAACGAAAAGTAAAATACGACATTGGAAAATTATTTAACTTTCAACTCACCTGAATTCACAAGTGTTCTAACAATCTCTTGAATCTCAAGAGTTTGGTGTTGCCACCATCGCCAGAAAAAGGCGGTTTCGACATAGGTGAATCTTCTGTTTGGATCTTTCTGAAGACTCTGGACTACTGATGAAATAATCCTTTTGACGGCTACCAACGACAAGTACCATAAGTTTTATTTTTCGTTTATTCTTTGTTCTAATATTCGTATATGAATGCTTCAACGTTAATTCTTTTAGTAGGATCGTAGCCAGACATATTTACAAACACATATAAAAATATTATGAAATAATTCTACTTAATTTCGACAATTATTTCTGAAATCAAATAATGTTGAATTTCTTCTCAAGTCATATATTTCAAAGCACGTCATTACTTTTAATCTAAATAAAATTAACATTTTAGTAACTATTTAACAAAAGATGTTTAAAATGTTCAAACTGTAAACAAGATATTAATATGAACCTCCGTAATATCTGTCAGTGAAGGGAAATAGAGGAGACAAACTGTTTTCATATTGGTGAACCCGGGATTTGTATAAAACCAACAGTCTCGAGGCGATCATTCTCTCTTGCCTAGCGCGAGCCCTTAGGCAGGATTAAGTTTTTAAAAAGTTGTTGAGAATTTTCTTGGGTTTAATCTTCGTACTTGAATTTGGATGTTTCGTCATTAATCCGTTTGGTAGGTTTGTTTGTAAATATGCACAAAGCTACACAATGGGCTCTCTGTGCTCTGCCCACCACGGGTATCGAAACCCGGTTTTTAGCGTTCTAAGTCCCCAGACATACCGCTGTGCCACTGGGGGGGGGGGGGCGTTTGGTAGGATCGTACGTATTTAGATAGTGGGGTGACTTCTTTCAGTAAAATTTTTGCATCATAAATTATCAACTGGTATTTTGCGAAAAAATGAAACTTCCTTTTCCAGTATATTTCTGTTAACACCAAACTGATAATAAAATAGGGCCAATATGGGTCATTGGTCCTCCCAAGTCCCGTAAGTGATTGTTTTGTTTCGTTGACAGTATTTTATTGTTGTCTGTTATCAAACTGGTCACCGTTATTCAAAATTATTTAGGAATTATAATAAACTTCTCAATACTAGTGTTGTTGTTGTTGTTTTTGAATTTCGTGCAAAGCTACACGAGGGCTATCTGCGCTAGCCGTCCCTAATTTAGCAGTGTAAAGCTAGAGGGAAGGCAGCTAGTCATCACCACCCACCGCCGCCAACTCTTGGGCTACTCTTTTACCAACGAATAGTGGGATTGACCGTCACATTATAACGCCCCAACGGCTGAAAGGGCGAGCATGTTTGGTGTGACGGGGATTCGAACCCGAGACCCTCAGATTGCGAGTCGAGTGCCTTAACCACCTGGCCATGCCGGGCCAGCTCAATACTAGTGAGGGACAGAAATGTATTATGCATTACTTCCAAGCAACTTACACAACTGGTAGTACTGGTCAATAGTCTGAAGCCATCCAACGTCGTTGTGTGTATGGCACACCACGTGCACATTTATATAGCCCGGCTTTTCTTCTGGGCAAGACTATAGAAATAGAGATAAAAATCACGTTTGAGGCATCAACCGTACAGACATTGTTTTACGTTTATTTATTAATAAAAATATAGATGATAAAATAAATGAATATATAAAGTAAACAAGTATTAAACGATCAGAAAGAAACACAAAATGCTGTAATATTTCACATCATCTTATTTGAAACTAAACCTCAAAATTCGTTCAATGATACTATTATAATATAAACTGAGATGCTATTAATTATTCTAAGGAAGTTAGCAAACTTCATGGTCTAAATTTAGTGAGGAAGTTTGAGGTTTTTATTGCTACTATAAATCCAAACATTTTACTTGAAATGACATATATATATATACATAGATATGACAAGTATCTCGACTACAGCGCGTATACAACTCGGTATTGACGCCACTAGTGTCTGGAAAGAATCTGCTTCGATCTTTACCCATTCCTCTATAAAGATCGTCTTCAATCCAGGTAGAGTTGACGGTAATCGATCCTTGATGTGATTCACATCATGTGACCGTGAAGGGCTTAGATACGTGTTGGAAGTCGGTATCGTGCTAAGTCACGAACAAATATGATGCTATAGCTGGTGGAATTATTGTCTGGCAGTGATCAGCTCAATTTGGATAAAAGTACAGCATTGTGGGGTTTACCTGATCTGATAGGGTGGTCAAATATTCCCAGCAAAAACATTACAATTCAGAGAAACAAGGGGATTTAGTCCCTGCCATGTAAAGTGAGTTTCATCCCGTTATGTCGCATCCACATCCTTATTGCGTAGTTTCCCATCTTGTTACACCCACCCAGAGATAACAATAATGACCAATCACCCTGATATTACTACCTGATATGAATAAGCTTTAAAATGGATATTACACATGTGGTTGCAATACATAAGAATTACGTTTCGTAAATACTTTTCAAGTTTCATAATAAAAATATTTTCCTTACAAAACGTATCATTTATAAACTTCATAGTTGTTATTTTTTTAATTCGAGCGATGCTTAAAATTTTATTCGTATGGCCTTGTACATTAGAAACAATGATAGATGGGTCCATGACATCACTGAGGTACCGATAAAACCCTAACTTTACCATCATGGCAGAACACATATCCATCGGGCAACAAACCCAATCCCGATGTTATAAACATCACTGAAGAACTTTTATTCGATTGTTGACAAAAATATTGGTATATTTAAGAGGAAACATTTTACTTAAAGTAATTTCATGCAGTTCCCTATGCATTCCTCGAGTAGAAATAAATGATTCTGGACCATTATTGAAGATGCCCATCAATTCACGCACAGTTAAACATCAACTAGCCTGAACAATCCTATATAATTGTCGCCTATACCTCTTTATTAGCTTTCCTCTTCTGACCACAATTTCTCTAATTAGACGACGCTTTTAAATCTGATAACCATACATTATACACTCCGGACACGTGACTTTTGATTTGCCAATCAGTTTGACCGTCCTCACAATTGAAACACCCACCAGTCGAGCCTCAACAATAACACTTCGATCGAAGCTTGATAATTTTTTTAATTTATTTCCAATATAACGATAATTGATACTCGTATACTTTATTTTAAGTATTAATTGACCCCTAGTGGTTTTACTTCTCTGAGATGTGAACACATACTTTTTACAAACACGAAGTGAGGGCTGGTCGGTTCTTTAGGTAGGGGTTTCTAATATATGCATCAGTGACTATATTTATGTGTATGTGTGAGTTTGAATGAAAATCCAACATTATACCATATGTGAAACTTCTATCCAAGTTTAATGGAACTGATGTTTTAAAACAATTCTACAAGTTTATTAATATGAAAAATTCAAGATACAACATTGAAATTCTGCATGGCGCTTTTTTATTATAGCCTCCGAGCTGTTAGATTATTGTCGCTAACAACTACAGGAATTACAAAAAAAATACACTGTACCTCTTACTTTGTTACTGCTAATATACGTTTTGATCTTACTTGATATCCACAGGTAGTATTCTGTGAACTAGGGGCTGTTGCACCCACGTCGAAGATAACCAACATTACATAGAATAAAAGAGCTAGATGTCTGCACTGCCACATCCTTATTGCGTAGTTTCCCATCTTGTTACACCTACCCAGAGATAACAATAATGACCAATCACCCTAAGATTACAACCTGATATGGATAAGCGTTAAAATGGACAATTATATATGTAGCTACAATACTTAAGAATAACGTTTCGTAAATATTTTTCAAGTTTCATAATAAAGATATTTTCCTTACAAAACGTATCATCTAATTCGAGTGATGCTTAAAATTGTATTCGCATTAATATCGTAATAGAATAAGAATACAACTTGTTTCAAAACAACTATTTGTCCGGAAAAAAAAAAAGCTATGACAAATGGAAAAATACCATTATATAAAATTATGTCAAGCACTCATTTATTACTTTGCAAAACAGAATGTTTTTATCAATCATGTGATGTCAAATGCAAATGATTGGGAATTCAGGTTATACTGTTTATACAGCAGTCTAGTTTATACAGCCAGGTGGTTAGGGCGCTCGACTTGCAAACTGAGAGTCGCGGGTTCGAATCCCCGTCACACCAAACATGCTCGCCGTGGGGGCGTTATAATGTGACGGTCAATCCAACTATTCGTTGGTAAAAGAGTAGCCCAAGAGTGGGTGGTGATGACTAGCTGCCTTCCCTCTAGTCTTACACTGCTAAATTAGGGACGCTAGCGCAGATGGCCCTCGTGTAGCTTTGCGCGAAATTAAAAAACAAAACAAAAAACTTTTAATATAGTAACACAATATGCCTAAAAAGAAAATAGGATATAAAATAATTATACATTTAAGTCTAATAATAATAATATCAATAAATAATAGTTAATTAGACTCCGGTTATCACACGGACTACTTAATCACGAAAACAAAAACAAATCCCTGATTTTAACCTCACAGTATTACGTGTAACATGACATTTTTGCTCTAACCTGTATTTGTTGAACTTAAAGTTAAACTAACCCGAAGTCCTAATGACCTCAGTTTCAGAGTGGCACTGTTAAAAGAAAACAAATTGATTTTATTTCTTACATTTCGACTGTGATTCACTTGTTAAGCATTTTTGTGCACGTGATCTTCAGTTATGTGCTTATCTAAGCTCCTGATCTGTACAATGTTTACATCATAAGACAAGTACCAAATATTCCAAATGGTTTCTACATTTCAGATGGTTTTTAGATTAATCACGCTAGAGGAAAAAATGAGCAATCAAACACTGAACTTTATAAAAATAATCATAACTCTGTTAACGTAAAAAAATGTTAAAAGTCATAACATTGTTAAAATTAAACAAGGGAAAATAGTCTTAAAATTGTTAAACAATAAACAAGAAACAGACACAACACTGTCATATGTTAAACCGTGAAATGTAATCACTACACTATCAAACATTTTACTGTGAAAACAGCGAAAAGAAAGACAAATGTAAAATTCTGCTAGAACAGCCAAAACACTGTCATATGTTAAACCGTGAAATGTAATCACTACACTATCAAACATTTTACTGTGAAAACAGCGAAAAGAAAGACAAATGTAAAATTCTGCTAGAACAGCCAAAACACTGTCATATGTTAAACCGTGAAATGTAATCACTACACTATCAAACATTTTACTGTGAAAACAGCGAAAAGAAAGACAAATGTAAAATTCTGCTAGAACAGCCAAAACACTGTCAAATGTTAAACCGTGAAATGTAATCACTACACTATCAAACATTTTACTGTGAAGCCAGTAAAAATGAAGACAAATGTGAAATTCCGCTAGAACAGCCAAAACACTGTCAAATTTAAACTATGAAAATATTCTACGTGCTGAGAAAGTTTGAACATTGTCACAATATTTACATAAACTATTTACAAGTCACAGGATCATGTTCCATACTGCTGCCTATCGACTTTTACATAAGCTGTTCACAATAATAGTATCTTCATACAACCTTTTACGTATCATCATCTTCATAAATTATTATATGCTAGTTATAATCACAACACCTTGTTACGACTTGCCACGCATCATCCTACGCATAACTTAATTACTGTTACACGATGTAGTAATCTATACATCAATTCTTGTATAAACTGTTTACATCACATGAATACATGCTAAGCTATGCACACTCTCTTGTTAATAAGTGAAGCGCTCTTCTTGGGTCATTTTTAGAGAAGCTCTCTTGCAACTTGCGTTGTTACTCTAGCTACAACTCATATCCAACCAGTGAACCCAATAGTCTCCCAGCAGTTACTATATTCTCGTCTTTTAGATCGTGACGAACGTTTGTTATCGCCAAGCTATTTTTGCTCAGATGGCGGAGAGAAAGATTAAAGACTGTGAAAAAAAGGGAGACCAGGTTAGCAATACGTTCTATAAACTTCAACTATTTTAATAACATTAATAAGCTTGTTTTATTTGGAAGCTCATTCTTCTAGGAAATGTAATACGTTTCTGTTAACCACACGGCATTTACGTCAAAGTAATAATTAGATACAGTTGACATCCATGCAGTATTTCAATTAACTAAAAACTACATATTTACTAACATATATGCTGTTACTATGGGTACAATAATATTTGTTTGTTAATTATGATGCAACTTCACTCACATGTATATGTAGTTTTTGTAGTTTGCTCGTACGTGCACAGTTTTTATGTATATCATAATACCATGTTGTTGTTGATATAAATTAAAACCTAAAAATAAAACTCTTGAAAACTCGATAAAAATAGATTCTATTAGGATCAGGAATTATTTTTTTCTTAAATTTAATTATGTTATTTGATAATGAAGTTGCTTTTCAATAATTTGTATAAACAATAAAACATTTTGATAATCGCTATTTTATTTTGCGCTTATAATGCTAAATTCATGTTGAGTTCCAACGTTCTAAAAATGAACTGAAAATGGTCACATTATCACAAGATAGGTACAAGCAGCGAAAATATCATCTATGTTTCAGCTTTTGTTTGAATTTCAGTCGTTTTCTGTACTTCCCAATTAAAGATTATTAACTAGGGAGCTATTAGATACAAATTATTTACAAAAGGGTGTTTGGAAAGTATTTAACACATTTATAAACGTATATTTTTAGCTTCTACATGCGTTAACATAATTTCCGGACACTCTATACATAACTGTTGGACTTCATTTTGTTGTTGTTGTATCCCTTTTATCCCTACCGAAAGTTATCAGACAAACAAGTTACAAACACAAGTTTCTGTTCAGTCATTTTTCCTTTGTGTCATTTTTTATTTTATCCAAAACTGTCAGACAGATAGTCAATAAATACCCACACACCATCAAATGGCGCTTGATCTTTAACTCAGCCTCTTTCCTTCCTTTCTTTTGCTGAAGAACATCATAGGACTTAATAAGACATATACGTCTTTTGTATAAGTATGTTACATTAGTATGAAAGTACGTTTGATCCAAAACAATTCCAAGTACTCATAACCATGAGATCAACAAGACCTCTTCATCACATCATCCATGAGATTAACAAAACCTCTACATTACATCAACCATGAGATCAACAAGACCTCTACATCACATCAACCAAGAGATCAACAAGACCTTCATCACATCACCCATGATATCAAAAAGACCTCTTCATCACATCATCCATGAGATTAACAAAACCTCTATATCACAACAACCATGAGATCAACAAAACCTCTACATCACATCAATCAAGAGATCAACAAGACCTTCATCACATCACCCATGATATCAAAAAGACCTCTACATCACATCATCCATGAGATTAACAAACCCTCTATATCACAACAACCATGAGATCAACAAAACCTCTACATCACATCAACCAAGAGATCAACAAGACCTTCATCACATCACCCATGATATCAAAAAGACCTCTACATCGCATCATCCATGAGATTAACAAAACCTCTATATCACAACAACCATGAGATCAACAAGACCTTCATCACCACCCATGATATCAAAAAGACCTCTACATCACATCATTTATGCGATCAGCAAGACCTCTACATCACATCAACCATGAGATCAACAAGACCTCTTCATCGCATCATCCATGAGATTAACAAAACCTCTATATCACATCAACCATGAGATCAACAAGACCTTCATCACATCCCCCATGATATCAAAAAGACCTCTACATCACATCATCCATGAGACCAACAAGACCTCTACATCACATCACCCATGATATCAACAAGACCTCTTCATCACATAATCTATGAGATCAACTAGTCCTCTACATCATATCAACCATGATATTAACAAGGCTTCTACTTTAAGATAACTAAGTAGAATAATGTTTCAAATAACAAGGATGCTTGTACATACCTCTGTAAATAATGTTTCGTGTCCTCAGTTCCTTTTAGCATTCACATTAAAATAACACTACTCGTGCTTCAGTTAAACTGTAGTTTAAAGAATAAATTCAACTGCGCAGCACCTATTTGTTACACCTTCTGCTCTCTCTCTTCCTGGCTTCAGGTGCCCTTTGACCAGTGTGCATTCCCGTGTACGAAAAAACTGTGACATTAACTCAGCTATAGTGCAGTTCCGTTAAGTTGCGCACATCCAAACAACGCTCATATTACATTCAACGCTACGTCATAGATACAGTACCAGGACAGAGTTACGCTTCCAAATATGCGTTACAACGGTACATATATTTAGCGTGTGCGTATCTATTTGTAACTATTTATCAGCGATAACATTTCATTTTAATGTATGACACATGAACTATAAAACTATTTATCGTTTAGTCATGTCAGACGTTCATATTTCGATAACGTTTTATTATGCCGTATAAAATGAATCTATCATTTTGCTGTCACCATCTTGTGATCCTTTCCATTTTAATCTCGAAAATGTACACAGTTTAAGTTTCTGAGACAACTGTTCGGAGTCATATTTTAAAAGGAAAAACAGAAGAAAGCTTGTCACATTAAATGAGTATACATTATATCAGATCTACAATATTATGACAAAGAAAGTTAAACAAAACTAACATCTGATCTCAACTTACGGACGAAGTTTTAAGAAACAGTGTTATTCAAGCAATCAGTATCGTTAGAATGTTTTAACGCATTGATGATCCAAAAGCGGAAATTCGTAAAGTCACGTGCTGACCTAGGTCATACACTACATTCTAACGTTACGAGAAGCTCCAAGCCATTCAGACTACAGTACATGTTGAATTTGTTGATGTAAATACATTTAAAAAGTGAACCCACTATACTTATATTTTATAAATATGTGACATAGCCAGGCTGTAATCATTACTTGAATTGATTTTTATACATTATAAAATTTGACCACTTTCACAAACGAGTGTCTTTCTCCGATTTAAGTTGCATTCTAATGTAACAATGTTATCATTTATCAAAATATAGGGGTGTTTCCGATAAGAAGTACAATATCTAATGGCTTATAGTATTTACACGTATATATAAAATTAAAAAAACTGGGACTCCTGGTATATACTAGTAAATTGAGTTTTTAACATGTCTCTTTCCACAACCGGGTGACTTTCATGGCATGAAAGTTGTCCGCACATGAACAAAAAGTCCTTGAAAGGCCCACCCTGCTTGAAAGGGGAATTTATATTTTCTTTAGTTTTTGTATGAACTCTTTCATAACCCTTACGTGACCTTCAGTATTCTCACTTACTAAAGAATACTTCTGCACAGGAAGATTTAAGTACTTGCGAAAAATCTATGATGATCGGTTATAAATCTATATCATAATTATTGACCTATACGATCGCCATAGTCTGATTACTAAATAGGTACTAATTTTATTATTATTAATAAATTACAATTACTAATTAGTTTCTACCTTACATTTCGTCTACTAATCTGCTGCCGTCTTCAGGAAAATCCTGGTACTTTATATGAAGGGAGGAGCTGAGACTCGACCGTGGGTCTTCTTATTTGAACGACTGGTGTACTATCTGCTCATCCGGGTTCTTACCCCTATACTATGGAACATGAACCAGCTAATTATTTGAATGATTTCAAGTTTACTATCCAAGTTTTCTTGCTAAGTTGGTTGAACGTGTTTTCAGTTAGTTTGGTGCTTCTTTTGTCTTTTGGCCCGACATGGCCAGGCGGTTAGGGCGCTTGACTCGCAATCTGAGGGTTGCGGATTCGAATCCCCGTCCCACCAGACATGTCCGCCCTTTCAGTCGCGGGGGCGTTATAATGTGACGGCAATCCTACTATTCATTGGTAAAAGAGTAGCCCTGGTTGTGATGACTATTTATATGTCTTGGTAACTATCACATCTAGAAGATAAATTTATTATATATTTTTAAACAATTAAAGAAAAACTAATTAAGATTATACACAGTTAAAGTTCATTTTCAAGCCTACTTTCCGCTTAAAGGAATTACTTCCTCACAAAGACAGGCAATTCAATATGAACCTTGCACATAGAGGTCTTGTGATATAGATGTACATTAGTAAGATTAAATGACTTCTTGCTGTGTGTGACAGTAATCATCGAGAGTTTCTGTCACAGCCGTATCCAAAAAAGTCAAGTATTTACACATTCACACTCACCTCAGCTGTGTTGGCGTTGTATTGTTACGGTCAATCCCACTATGTGTGGATAAAAGAATAGTCCAATCGTTGACGGACTGTGGTGTTGACTAGCTGCTTTCCTCCAAATCTATAACCTCTAAATTAGAGACAGCTAGCGCAGATATCCCTCGAGAACCTACCATTCACAACACCACTAGCTCTCTTAAATCCTGGTAATGAATAAACATCGACCAAATCTCAATAACACCGCCAGGTCCTACCCTATCAATCAATAAACATCGACCAAATCTTAACAACACCGCCAGGTCCTACCCTATCATTCAATAAAAATCGACCAAATCTTAACAACACCGCCAGGTCCTACTTTATCAATCAATAAACATCGACCAAATCTTAACAACACAGCCAGATCCTTTCAACCCTATCAATCAATAAACATCGACCAAATCTCAATAACACCGCCAGGTTCTACCCTGTCAATCAATAAACACCGACCAAATCTTAACAACACAGCCAGGTCCTTTCAGCCCTATCAATCAATAAACATCGACCAGATCTCAACAACACAGCCAGGTCATACCCTATCAATCAATAAACATCGACCTACTCTCAACAACACCACCAGGTCTTTTTTATCCTTCTGATCAGTAAACAACGCTGTACTCTCAACAACACCCCCAGCCCTTTTCAGCCTTATCAATGAATAACATCAACCTACACTCAATAGCACCGACAGGTCCTTTCAAATCTGCTGATCAAGAAACATCAACCTACCATCAACTTGTTAATTTCTTTCCAATTTTTCCATTAATTGCTTTTTATTTATTTATTTTTGCTATTGTATAATACCCGTTGTTTTTTGGTAACTTATTTGTCCTTGTTTTGCTTTGCTTTTTTTTTTCGCTTTCTCCAAAGTGCAATGACTTTTACAATAAATCACTGAAGATGGATTAAATGTAAACTGAAACACCTGGAATAAAATATTGTTTGTTAGTACTGTCTTATTCACCTTCTTAAGGAATTAAGTGAAAACAAAAAATAAATATTTTTATCTGAGAGATAATTAATTAAACATCTAAAACATGGTTATATTAGATTTTCAAGAAACCACACAAATATGTTCAGTTTGATATAAGTAATACTTGAAACCGTCGGTACTTGATGAAACTATTTAATTGCAGAATTAAGGGAGACAAAGACAATTTTTCGTTTCATAAGTAATCCATATATTGCTGACATGGTTTTGCCAGTTCCTGACGATGCCTTTACTGGCAAAACCATGTTAGTGATAAACGAAATATTTGTGAAACGTACAATCATACATGCGGGTTTATTAATTTCCAAGACATTACAGAAATATGTATATATATATATATATATATTACTTTATTATATTTCTCCAAAACTACACAAATATATCGTGTGTTTTTCTTTTGTTTTCCTTCGTTTTCACAGTTGTATTAGAGTTCCAAGCTATTACACACGTGTACACTGTTTTATTAGCTTTCCAAGCTATTACACACGTGTATGCTGTTTTATTAGCTTTTCAGGGAATCTTACAGGTAGTAAAACTTATTTTTTATTTTTAAAAGACTAAAGAAGTATTTTTTTAAGTTTTTCAAGAAATTCACTATACCAGAACCTTAGGTGTCATTGACCTGGCCGTTTAGCTCGTAAGATGCTATTCGTTACTTCATTTTCATTAAATTTAAAGAAATTGTCTAAATTTTACTAGATGTACAAACCATATACAAAAATACAAAGATATTACATTTGAAAGTAACTTCATAAAATACTTTTTTGTTTTTTAAATATCCAAGGAACTGCAGACACATATAAGTAGTACGAGGTCTAATTTGATTTCCAAGGAGTCGCCTTAGTGATCTTCGACATCTTAGTATGTCACTTGAGGATATTAGTGTCGTAGAGTTCTACAAGACAGATGATAGTTTCACATGCTGTCTTCAGAGGAGTTGTTAATATTGCTGACATTCAACCTCCTTCACACAGTGTTAATTTGATTATTAGAGTTTTGAATAAAATCAATTTCATTGAACAAACTGTTTACATTATTTGTATTTCATCAAAATGTGACATTATTGGTGGGGGTGAATACTTTTGCAAGGTACTGTATATATCCTACACGAAACTTTTTTACGAAAAACTGAAGTCAACAATATCGTTTTTGCTATCTACTATCTGTACAACATTATGAGATTCCATTTAAGCTATAAACACAAACACTGGGCCTTTTTTATGCTAGCTAGCCTGTTGAGACATCTGGTCAGTATAACTTTTGTTCTCAGACATAAGCAACACATGCCATATGTTCAAAATTTACAAAACTGTGATTTTCCAGAAGATTCTTTTAATGTAAAATATATAGACTTCTTCACAAAATTTCTCCTACAAATAGAAGCACTACTCGTTCATTTTTAAACGCTTCGCACTGATGTTAAAACAAAGGTTGAGTACGTTACATTAAAACGAGTTTAGAGCCTTACCACGTCGTTACTCCATGTCGCTTCGTCTTGACATGCTCTATTTCACGGCCATGCCTCTTGGCAACAGCATTTTAACATAGTTGCCATTACAAAAGGCTTCATCGCAAGGCCATTATGTCCAAAGCACACCACTCCTCCCTGTGGGCTTTACCTAATCCATCTAGTGTACGAAGACGACGGCTTCCCAGCACCCATTTCAACAGTCCAATAGCACATAAGTTCATAGACCATTTCATACGGAATAGCACAAGTACGCTAGTTGGAGGTATGCGACGGTTGAATAGAAGGTATGACTAGAAGCCTTATCTTGGTGCACCCATACTCTGTTAGCCTCGTTTCCAGGCTGAAATTCTTCCTGATTAAATCTCCATATTGTTGCCTTGGACACGTGGACGGTTTATATTAATGAATTTTGTATTCGTAGACTTCCACCTGTTGCAAGACGCCACACTTTCCTTGGTAAGCGTGAATACTACTTGCTGCAGGTCTCTTTCTGAATAGTTCTTGTGACCCAAGCTCATCCTTATTACTTTGTTTTCCATTGCCATTAAGTAAGATATGTATCCTCGTCTTGGTAATTCTAAGCCTCAGATCTCAACACATATTTATGATATAAGTGTATGAATATTTTGCATCAAAATTTTCGGCTGCATCACAGTACCTACAAAACGCCAAACAATGTCAAAATGTAGTTGCGACACTCCGCGACTTTATATCATATGTGACTGACATGCGACTTACTGATTTAAATTGTCACAAAAATTGTTTTAATATAACGCATATATAACACTTTGTTTTTAGGGGTCTTTTGACATTTCATAGTTCAAAAAAAACACATTGATTTTATTCATAATATTTTCCCAAAAACATTGACTCATCGTATGAAGAAATGTTGACAAATTATTTCAATGTCTTATAGCTTATGTCTTATATAATTGTTGTATACATTCAGTGTGTATACATACTGTATATTCTAGCTTTATGTTAGGTTACAACTGAAAGTGAGGTTTAATGTTTGTTTTACACATATTGTACGTTCGTTTAATTTGTTTTGTTTAATTAGACGTAGTACAAATTGAAGCTCGCATATTAATATGTAGAAAAATTACAAAAGTTTAGATAAACATTTCGCATAATACAAAAACGATTATTTGTTTTAAATAGGACAACATCTGCCTTTCATATTATTTCACAGATATAGCAGCGTCAATTTTCAAATCTATTATGTAAAGGTTACTGCTCATCCATATAGTTGGTTAAATACTCGCGTGTTTAGTTGACCAGTTTAAACTGATTTTGATCATTTTCGTACTATTTTTTGTGGCTATAGCAGTTATATTTCTTTTGTTTTCACAGTTGTGCAAATTAAATGTATTACAACGCCCCGTGATAGAACATAATTTAGAAAATAACTGTAAATTTATTATATTTGAAACTTATTTAGTGTACAAATCTTTTATCTCTATATCGTACTAAATGTAATGAGTTATTTGATGAAAACGTGTGTTATGATAAAATAATCTATGATCGCTAAACAGTAATAATTAAGCTTAGTTCGACTAATGGAGAACGATTATTTGGACTTTCACATTACCAAAAGATAATTATTGTGTTCAAACATTAATACATTTTAGCTTCTCTTCACATAACCATAGATAATTATTGTGTTCAAATATTAATACATTTTAGCTTCTCTTCACATAACCATAGATAATTATTGTGTTAAAACATTAATAAATTTTAGTTTCTCTTCACATAACCATAGATAATTATTGTGTTAAAACATTAATAAATTTTAGTTTCTCTTCACATAACCATAGATAATTATTGTGTTAAAACATTAATAAATTTTAGTTTCTCTTCACATAACCATAGCTAATTATTGTGTTAAAACATTAATACATTTTAGTTTCTCTTCACATAGCCATAGATAATTATTGTGTTGAAACATTAATACATATTAGTTTCTCTTCACATAACCATAGATAATTATTGTGTTAAAACATTAATAAATTTTAGTTTCTCTTCATATTACCAAAAGATAATTATATTGTTAAAACATTAATACATTTTAGTTTCTCTTCACATAACCATAGATAATTATTGTGTTAAAACATTAATAAATTTTAGTTTCTCTTCACATAATTATTGTGTTAAAACATTAATAAATTTTAGTTTCTCTTCACATAACCATAGATAATTATTGTGTTAAAACATTAATAAACTTTAGTTTCTCTTCACATAACCATAGATTTGAATTCTTACAAATTCAACGACGATGAAGTTATTAAAATATTTTACGGAAGTTATATTGTATATATATATATATATATTCACTTTGAGGCTATTTAATGTTTTCAAATGTCAAAGTTTACATTGTAATTTTTTTCTGTAGGTTGAAAGAATTACTTTTTGAATATTAAATATGCTCATTATACATTTCAATGCAAATAAAGACTGTTATATGTTTAATGTGACATGGACGATACCTATTTTTCAGATTTCTTTGAAGTTTCTGAGCTTACAATGCTAAAATTCGAGGTTCGATTCCCTAAGGTAAACAGAGTATTGTTATTACAAAAACATTTAAAAAATCATTCTTTACTTTATTAATATATCGTACTTCTTATACTAACAGAAATATGATAAGGCTGTGATATACGAGTATATCATGTACTCTGTATATCACATAATTTTTTCACCATCTTTAATGATAGAGAAATTTTTTTACATTTTTCTGTAGTCCGCTTCTGTGCAGTTTTTAACATGAAAACGCTGATCCAGAACCACTGGCATTCTTTCGCTTGAGCATGATCTTGTGCCACTTTTCTTATTCTTTCTCTCTCTCTCTCTCTCTTTATTTTTCTTATACTAAAGTTTCCGTTTCCTCTGCCTATGAAAATGGTGAAGGAAACGACAGTATAATGTCTAAGATTTAAGACTACGAATGTTAAAATAGAGTGATAAGTCATGTGGTCATGCCAGCAAGACAAAGAAACCGATGGTTTCGTGAGAGATGGAACCTAGATTTCGAGGTCTTTTCATACTAGGCTTTCGTCGCAACTTGTTCTGCAGAGATTCAAATTGAGGGGAAAAAACAGAAGATCTAGTCATTGATTCAGTTGATTCGCTTTCTATGCAGGTACGCACACTTGTTTTGTGTGTGTGTGTTTGTGTGTAATAAAGGTTGCTTTCACTTTCCTTAAAACGTGTTCAATCTGTTTATTTCTTCCACAACTTAAAAACTCATCGAGTTTACAGATTCTTATAACTCAGCAAATTTCTTGTTCGACCCTAGTGTTGTTAAGGGTTCTATCCTATACTTGTGGGTAAATAAGTTTATTTAAGAATAACAGAAAATCATAGAAAGGTCAACATGATACACTACTATTCACCCTTAACACCCATTCATTTTTCAAACAACCACAACGATCGATACAATCTCAAACTAATTGCATAGATATATAACAAATAAATAGATAAAATGGAACATTTATCAGTACATAATTAGAAAAATTTTAATGAGGTCGTCAGGGGACTCCAAATATTCTACATGCTTAGACGATACTTGATTATCCTCAGGATGTTTTAGTAATTGTAGAGAAGACAGATATCGTTATCGGCCTCAGTAAAGATGTTTTAATTGTGCACCGACCAACGTTCCATTATATTTATTTAAGAATGTAATATTTACACAACACTGACGATTTTCTAGTAACCGATCGTATAGCGGGGATAATAATTACAAATAATAATTGTAATAATTTAATAATTATAAAACTAAACAGAAAAAACAACAAAAAAAAACAGTTTGTTTTTGACCGAATCTAAACTAATTGATTAATATATCATTTGTCCAACCTACATCAAATCTTACCATGCTTCCTCTAAAACAAATCCTATAAGCTGATTATCTACATCTAAATCAGGTCGCCGCTAGTTTTTCTACACTCTAGTGAAACTTTCTGTGTTTTTAATCCCCTAATCACAGTTCAAATTGCCTTAAGTGTTCTCATCACTCATGATAAAAAATATAATTGTACGTAAGTAAAATCACAAACTTTAAATAGGACTGTCTTCACATATTATTTATGGAAATTACAAGACGTTTTAGGTAGCAAATTATGTCTTAGATCATTGCTTTCACATTATACTTAACCGTTTACAGTAAACTTTCAAGATGGGAATTGTGAAAATATCCATATCAACTAATTGTGTAATAAATTTTAACAGAAGAGCTGCCAGACTTCTACAATAATAATTACAGTTAGTCGCAATTATGATTACAGACAAATTAGAAAACATTTCTATGGCCACATTGCCCTAGGTCATCAGTTGGGTACCCTCGCTGATAGCGGTGATTCTGGCCCTACGACAATACCTGATCAGGTTGAATCCGCTTAGTGAAATTATCAAACACTGAAGCCAAATTGTCACATGTTGAACTTCTTGTACCTTGAACATCACAGTTGGCTAATGCAGTTATTACTATTTAAGAAAATTAATGTTATATACTAATTTAACTAATACTATAAATAGCTGAAATACATACTGAATTATCGAAATTATATATAGTAAATTACTGTAAACTATAGAAACACATACAAACATACGTTTTATTTAGTGTGTGACAAGCTCCAGCTAGATGTCCACAGCACAATAGCACAATCTCTATGAATATATAATGATGGTTTCGATCCATCAATTGAAGGGGATAGGGGGAGAGACTTTTGTAGATGATAACCAAAGGTGGCTTGCTCTTAAAAGCGGAAAGATAATTTAGCATAGAGCTCGAGGATGCAAAATATCACAGATATAGTTTTAAATCTCTTTGATGCGATAAACGCTTAGAAATATAAGTCGTCAAGAAATTAATGTCGCGTTTTGGAACACTTTCATTAACCACCCCCCCAAAACCGTACATCACGCATAATAGTTA
>NW_013665816.1:96260-101740 GCF_000517525.1 Limulus polyphemus | reverse complement strand
AAATGTCAAAATTGGTTCAGCAAATTTCGTTCAGGTGAATTTAGCCTTAAAAACTGGGATGGCAGGAACTGACATGTTGGAATTGATATTGATGCTCTGAAGACGCTTGTTTAGGCTAACCCAAGGCAACACACTCGTGAAATTGCCCTGAAATCGCATGTCTCTCATGAAACAATACGTAAGCATCTAAGGAATATGGGAAAACTCCATAAAGAAGGTGTTTGGGTGCCTCACGAACTCTCCGATGATCATCGTTTCCAACGTGTAACGTTGCTTCGTCTCTTTTGGCGCGTAATGTGCATGAACCATTTATGGACAGAATTGTCACCAGTGATGAAAAATGGATTCTCTATGCGAATATCAAACGCCAAAAACAATGGCTCAGTCCTAGACAAAAACCACTTCCGACCCCCAAAACCTGGACTCGATCCGCAGAAAGTGATGTTTTGCATTTGGTGGGACATCAAAGGAGTAATTAATTTCGAACTCCTCAATCTACAGCAAACTGTCAATGCAGAAATCTATAGTCAGCAACTGAAACGTTTAAATCAAACCCTTCACCAAAAACACCCTTCAATCGGAAAGGTGTTCTTCTCCACGAAAATGCACGTCCACATGTGGCACGTTTGACGCAACACAAGATTATGGAGTTGGTTTGGGAAGTTCTCCCCACCCACCATATTCTCCAGATATTGCACCATCAGATTACCATCTTTTTCGTTCGCTGCAACACCATCTTAATTGGAAAACGTATACAAATGTGGAAGGTGTTAAATAGGACATAGACATGTTTTATGCTTCAAAGCCAAATGACTTCTTTAATCGGGGTATTAACCACCTGATTGTAAGGTGGCAAAGCATCATCGACAAGAATTGAGACTATTTCATTTAATAAATGTAATTTTCTTTTCTGATATCTAAAAAAGTGGCATTAATTTCTTGACGACCTAATATGTAAGAGTAGGATAAAGAAAGTTATTTATATCCTCTAGTGACCGTGTTAATTATATGATTTATACTGAGTCGACGACCACACAGTAGTCAATGATTCGCCCAGCATAACTTCTGTGAAGGTGATTTAGATTATAAGAGTAAAAGGTTAAATGCTTAGGCCTGTGTCGAAATATATATATATATGTCTAGGATGAAGAAAGCTATTTATGTTCTGCATTGAATATGTTAATTCTGCGATTTACGCTGAGTCAACATCCACACTTAGTACAACGTATGTTACAGTTGAATAAAATGATAACTTTGAAAGGCAAAGTGCCTAGGTGTATGTTAGATTATACAAGGTAAGGATAAAGAAAGTTATGTATATCGTAGCTATTATGTAATTGTACAATTTCACAACTAATCTATTATGTAGCTAAATATACCCGATGAATAACACTGATCGAAATACTTCACTAATTTATCAAACACTCAATGTACTGAAACTGAAATAAATGCTTCACTGATTTTTGTATTTATAATGTATCCTTGTTTCTAGATATTTCCCAAAGCTTTTTGTTCATTAACATTCGCGAACATTAGATGCTTTCTAAAACTACTTTTATAAAGTTCCTAAATCTAGCATCTTCATCTTAGCAGTTCCCTCTATCAAACAACTAAAATAAACTAGTGAAAATATAGCTTACAACATTGCCAAATTCCTAGATTGTGACGTCCCTTGAACTATCCTGACACACAAATAAAAACGGTACACTAAACTGTTTATTCACCAACACTTTTGGGTGTTTTTCTCCTCCAACACCCATGGTATGCAGAAGGGACGATTTTTTTGTCCGTTATCGTCACTGGTTGTTCTGTCTCTGGGGGAATTCTTCCTTGGTAGGTGATTGATTGAATAGACTGTCATCTCCATCCTTAATGGTCCTATGGAAGTAGCCTCTGGAATACCCAGAAGGTTTACTTTTAATTTGCTAATTATTCTCTGGAGTTACCCAGATCATCATACTCTCACTGACATACTTTCAAAGACGATCACGGTTGATGACCTTTGGCTTAGACCACCCACCTTTCTGGGTCTTGTAAGCCATATAATTGATCATTTTCAGTACAGCATGTAGCTCATCACAACACATGATGAACTTTGGATTTCATCCTTACTTACGAAGAAATCTTTCAGCCATACCATATCACCTTTGTGAAATCTGGTCTTATAAGTATTAACATCGTAGCGACTTTTCATTTTACCACAAGCTGACTTATGTCTTTCCCGGGTGAAGTCACGTCTGACATCTTTATTCTCCAGATTCAAGAGAGCTCTTCCAACCATCAATCTCTGAGGACATGCAGGAGTACGTGGTTTTACTATGCCCCAATCACTAGATGTAGATTTATTGCTAATACCTCCAGATATGAGTATTTCACTTCTTGGTGGTACAATGATCACCCTTCCTGTTTCCACTGAAAGTTCAACCTTTGGTGTAGTAATTGCCAAGTAGTGCACATCCATTTCCTGGTCATAAATCGTGAAGCTAGCCTAACCTTTCATTTATATCTCTGCACGAAGTCAGTTCCCGATGTGCACATTTCTACCTTTTCTTCTTGCCAGAATTTTATTTTATTTTTACACTTGCTAGTTGCATTATTCCCTCTTCTTTCTTCATCTCTGGAGGTCATTTTCTACCTTCCTTTACCAAATTGAGTTGAACTATTGTAGTTGTAGAACCAGTGTCGATAAATATACTGCAAAGTTTCCACCAACAAACTAACGGAATTGTGGATGTTTTCCCTCAAATAATGAACTTCTTAGTTTATTTGGGGCAGATGAAATATTCCTAGGTGAACTTCGCCCCATAAATCCAACTAATTCTTATTTTCTTGATGTCTGGTCAGCTCTTTGTTGTTACTTTGCTGTGGCTGGGTTCTTTCTTCTTGGCTTAATAACAACTGTTGATTATTTACCATCTTTCCCGCAATTATAACATTTGTTTTCTTTCTATTGTTTTCTAAGGGGAGTTTTATTTCATACAGGCTTTAAAATACAGTTGCTTGCAATATGTCTTTCATGATACACTTGTGGCCTATTTCTACATTCTGTGTAACTAGCTGTTTGATTAATTCGTTGAGTTCTTTTAAGCTATCGTTAGGAAGGAGTAGGTACTTCAATACGACAGGATCCGATGATCCCATATCTTGTAGATGGTGCCTTTAGCAGTTTGTCTGCAACTTTAATAGATCCAAGTTTCATTTCCAAATGTAAAGATTCCCTTAAAGATGTACAGCTACTTTGCTTCAACCTATTATGGCATTTATAAATTGGTCACGCGCTAAGGAATCCATCATTGTACGCGAGTCATCAGGGTAAGATAATTGGCTTGAATCTATTGTTTTTCTATACCCTGTTCCTTTTCTCTAGCTAGATATCTCCTTCTGGTGTGTCACTCCACAGCTGTTAGATGACGCAGATATTATGACTCTCAAGTGAAAGGTTATATAATTTCACTACAGATGATCCTTTTAAATGGCCAGCTAGATTAATAGCTTGTTCTTTACTTGTTTGTTTATTTTGAAGTTAAGGACAAAGCTACACAATGGACTATCTGTGCCCTGCCCACTACGAGTATCAAAACCCTGTTTCTAGCGTTGTAAGTTCGCAGACATACTGCTGTGCCACTGTGGGGCTGTTGTTTAATATTCCACCTGTTTATTTAGGAAACTATTTCCAATTGTGCTTGATGCGCCTCTCAAGACTATTCATTTCTCAATTGGGTAATGTTGTTAAATTGAAATTCTGAAACTACGTTTGATATTGGAATGGCTGGAGTAGTCTAGGAAGGTCCTACACTAATGGATGGTAGATAATGTTTTGAGTTGGAACTCTTGAGTAGATGCAGAAAGAGGTGTAGCTTGTTTAATCCTTGCATTTAACATTTCGTTTTTCAAATGTTTTCTTCTGTCAATGATATTTTTACCACCTCAGTGTCTTTATTTTGTTTATATCTTTTTTTTTGTACTTCTTCAATTTCGTCATTTTATTCTCTCTGTACTTCTTTAATCTAATGCTTGTAATGTCTCGGTACATCTCCAATACCTTCAATTATTTTTCAAATAGTATGACTCAGAGGCGTCGCTAGGCACTTGCACACGGGGCCCGTGCCTCGATTCTATTTGAAAGTGTTCCGAATCCCCTGTTGGTGTCTTGAAAAATCTTAAATTCCTGTCTCTTTCATATTAATTTTCTGTCACATTCTTCAAATTTTCCGTGTCTTTCTTCTCAGTCTTCTTTTAATTTTTTCTCTTTCTTTTCGGTCTTATTTTAATTTCCTGAATCGTTCTTTTTGTTCTTCTTTAAATTTTCTCTATATATTTGACTTTCTTTTAGCCGCTTCATTAATTCCAATAATATTCGTAGCTATTATTTACTTGTACAATTTCACGGCTAATCTAATGAGTAGCTTAATATACCCGATAATTAACAGTAATCTGAATATTTCATTAATTTTACTATCACTGAATGAACTGAAACTCGACTCAATGCTTCAATGATCACTGTCTTCATAATGTATTCTTGTTTAGAGATATTTCGCAAAATCTCTTGATCATTAACATTCTAAGCATTCTAGGTATACTTTTATAAATCGTATAAATTTAGCGTCATCATCATATTAGCAACTCCTCCTAGCAAACAACTAATATAAAACATTAAAAATATAGTCTACAGCAATATAAATATGTAGAGTAGAAAAACTGTGACTTGTATGAATTCATTGAGTGTTAAACAGTTATAGTTGCTATGATGAGTATTATCAAACAAATATTTAGTAATTCCAATGCACATCATTAAGTTGCCTGCGTTTTTAAAAGATATATTAATTAAAAACTAAAGATTTTCACAAATTTAATGTAAGGACAGGCTGGTATAAAAGTTGCTGAAATCAAATTGATAGAGTTACTGTAAGAAGTTCTAACTTTTGTTTGTATTCCGTGGAATATTCGATAATTACACAGGCTTGAGATTTTAAACTTCATAAAAGTTGTTTTGGTTTTAATAACGGAATTTCTATAATTCAGCTACGAAGATTTCGAAAATAATATTCATTTTTTTCTATCATGTAAGGACTTTTTTACAAATCGGGAAGAAATAAAAAACTCTTACTTAGATCAAATTATTATTTCGTTAACCACAAATATAACAAAATATGTTTGCATAATTTATACAACTTCTTGTTGCTATAGCGATGAATAAATAATATTGAAAATAAAAAAATAATGTAAAAGTGCACGCACAAAAAAAACTATCCAGAAATGATACGTCATGCGACCTGTTAACCGTTTATATACTAGCAGTGTGCTTCTCTTGGATTCTATAACGACTGATAACATTCTCACGTCGCGATTTGTCTAGAGAAATCTATAGCCAATGGTTGTCAACATTTTTAACATAACAAAATTTGACCCGATTTCAATGAAAATGATTCACTTATGTAAAAATACATATGACGTTTTATGAAAAATCTGTACGTGATGGA
>NW_013665816.1:85575-95358 GCF_000517525.1 Limulus polyphemus | reverse complement strand
CATTTTCGGATTCAGCGTACATGAATTACTGGAGAACATGTAACCATTTCAAGACAATAAAACCATCGCAGGCTTGTGTTACATATACCGATATATATATACATACGTGTGTGGTACTCGGTGTTAAATATATATAGATCTTTCACTATCAAAAATAACTAAATATTGTTCATCATCCATTGAACAAAGAACATGAAGATCAAGTTTCTATATTGCATTAAATATCTAAGATTTTTCTTTTACCTAAATTGTGATACAAAACTAATATACATTTAATGTTCAGTTTTGTTCTAATCGTGAATTTCAAGTGTACGTTAATTATACTTGTCATAAGACATTAGTTTTAAACCTATACTTTTAACACTACGTTCTTTATTAAGTTCCTTATGGTTTCTCGGGAAGAAGTGAGAATAAATAATAGTATTTAAACCACACAATGCTCGCCACATGCATTGTCGATGACACATTTCGCTCAGTACAGAGTTCAT
This sequence comes from Limulus polyphemus, assembly GCF_000517525.1. Classification (NCBI taxonomy): domain Eukaryota; kingdom Metazoa; phylum Arthropoda; class Merostomata; order Xiphosura; family Limulidae; genus Limulus; species Limulus polyphemus. The sequence goes on along the minus strand of NW_013665816.1, from coordinate 94,870 downwards.
CAGGTCAGGTGGAACACAACTAACACAACAGTGGTCAAAACATTATCTATATAAGCCATTTACAATTATTATGGTGTGAAAGTTTTTTCTAAGGTGCTACAACAGATGGCTCTTTAAGGTAGAATCTTTTGATCTTCAATCCGCAACAATCCCCATTTGAATAAGGTTAGATCTCTTACTGCTCATATACGTTTTTTTTTCGGATCACGAAGAAACTACAGAAACGCATACGTTAAACAAGATTTTCAATGAAATGCATGAATCTATAAGATCTTATTACATTTCAAAGAAACTACATAAATATAAACGGTGATATTTCCAAGAATTATACGTAATTTTTTTCAAACAAGGTTTACAGAAATCATACTTTTTTAACATTTCCACAAGCTACAGAAATACATATGGTTTTATTATATTTCCAATAATTTACATAAATGAAAGAAATTTGAATACCAGGATACTGCAATAGCTCTAATTCAACAAGTTCACGCTTCAAATGAATTATCAACTGCTCGAAGATGACTTTGTCAAGTTGAAAATATTTCTTAGTTATATTAAGCCCTCCCCCAGTGGCACAATATCCGTGGTGGGCACATCATAAATAGCCCATTTTGTAACTTTGTGTTTAAATACAACAAAAAATATTATATTAAGCCAGTTTTTTTAGGGTCAGAATAGCGAATCTTCAACCAAGCCTTATACATTTCTGGAAGGTTTTATATTCAGATTGAGTACATAAAAGTAACTCATTTATTCCATTCGAGTTTTTCCTTTCTATATGTAGTGCCATCTATTAACAATTTATTCTACCTTCGCCTAACATATTTGACTATGTTGTTGTAAAATATGTCATAATTACTCAATATAAGTACGTTCATATAGAATATCATATATATTTATATATTATAGTAAATAAAATTCTACTTTATAATTATTATTTTCTCTGTTTATCTTATCAATGTATCATTTGATAGGAAGTTTAACCAAAGTCTATGTGTACGAAAATATAAATATTCACGGGTCTCAAACATTTCATTATCTAAACTAAATTTGTTTGCTGTACTGTATTTTTCGGCTCGTGTGACTGTCATAAAATACACAGATGTCATAAACAAAATATGTCTATTTGAAAGGAATTTTCGATACACAGATGACACAGACAAAGTGAGTCTATCTGAAAACCTTTCTCGACACAAATATGGCACACGACAGAATGGTACTATCTGAAAGGCCTTTCTAAGTATAAATATACGTTCAGTATACACAATTTCTATCCATTTATTCCATTGTTCAGATATTGTAAAGTTCAACTTTATTTCAAGCGAGTTACCTTAATTATAGTTTGTTTGGTTTTTATTTGCATTAAATCCCGTCCGTTGAAAATATTATAAATATGGTTAGAGTTTGTCTCGCAAATACTGTAACACATACAGAAAAATTGTCGTCTGCAAAATTCTGCTAAACCGTCAAGCATACATAGCAGCGGCCTTAACAACCGGGTAACCCTGATGGGATTTGCAGTCCGTCTTTCAAGGCAACACTGAAAATATTACATACCATGTGATGCGCACTCGGCCAATCGTAGCAAAGAATTAATACTAGGGAAAAGAATAATATTTTATATCTGTATTTGTTGCATATTGACATTTTTGTATTTTTCTCATTATATAGAAAATTTCTGAACAACAATGTGACATGTATTATGAGTGCATTTTAAAAATATCCTGTAATTGTTACTCTAGCAAAGTGGAACGGGGTCCTTTGAAGTTTCAGAAACAAATTCGCTAACAAGCTGACAATAAAAGCCCATCTACAGGCACGAGATTAACATTGACCCTAATAACAAGTTTCATTCTTTATCTTATACTTTTATCTATGAGCTTCCATCATGAAATATCCAAGCATTTTTTTCCACGTGTTTTATAAATCCTTATGCTGTTTTTGGAGTTTTTATTTCTTATATTCTTCCAAGTCACTTTTAAACAACGTCTTGTATATATCGCATTCTGATGCTTCTACTTCAAACCAACTTTTCAACAAGCCTATGAAATAGTCTTAATACATTCAGTTACGAAAGAAAATGAAATATTGAAACTTACTTTTCTAGAACTTATATTGTTTTATTTCTGTTTTCTGTTTCTGATATATTTTCCTTTTAGTTTTCGTTGAAATAAATATGTTCTACACAGCTTTGAGATTTATCTTTCAAAGACGCTCAATTATTTCTTTTGGATAACCTATATATTTATATAAAAGTAATGTAAAATTTATATTATTTAAATTTTTAATATTTTTCCAACTTGTAAGTATAATAGTACTTATGTTCACTTTCCTATCAGTAAACTAAATTGTCAAAAAAAGTATTTAATACAAATCTCAGTTTTGACCTTATCTCGAATGTATTAGTAAAAATCCCTAATTATCATCTTAAAATAACGAATAAAATAGAACACGAATATCATAATGTATATATATGACAGGAACAGTTACTGCGAATACTGTAAATGAAGCGACTGCACAGAAAGGTAACATACAGAAACGATTTTACCGTTATACCAACGTAGTAAAAAAAAACCATAAACAACGCTACGTATTAACACTGAAGTTTTACCAAGGAACACAAGTGATTCGACGACTTATCGAATGCGACAAAAAAGGAAAAGAGCTCGAGGAAAGGTTCAAGTATTTCCAGACTTTGAGCTTCAAACAACTTGTAATGCAGTTTATACAGCAAAATATAATTTTGAAGTATACAATATTCTATCGAATATACTTTATTTCAAAATTATCTTTATACTTTCCTTTATAAAATAATATTTCACATATTATGGATCGCTTGGTGAATATTGAGCATTATCCAACACTAAAGAAGTTCGCCGAAAGCTACACAGGGGGTTATCTACACTAGTCGTTCCTAATTTAGCAGTGAAAGACTAGAGGGAAGGCAGCTAGTCATCACCACCCACCGTCAATTCTTGGGCTACTCTTTTACCAACGAATCCTAGAACTGACCGTCACACTATAACGCCCCCACAGCTACTACGAAAAAATCGTTAGATTTTAACAAAATTTGTTATGGTGGGCTAAAATATAAGCTGGTTTTTTAAGAGCAATCCAATAAGTTCTAAACTGTTTATGTAAAATCTCTATTCTATTACAGCAACTTTAACAAACGTTCGATACAATTGACGAGCATAAAGATTTGATTTTATAAATGGGGACAAAGTAAGTCCTGCATAATGGTAGATGAAAACAATGTATTTCTTATCTACAGTTAAAATTATAAGAAAACTACTCCAGTTATCCAGGAAATACTTAAAATACTAAAGTTTACACTTATAAAGCTTTTTTTTTTATGCGTAACTAAAGCATTTCATAGACAATGTTGAATATATTGGTAAATATTTCTTGCATTTGCCTTGCGTTTAACCATGTTAAAAATAAGGAAACTTCTACCATACACACAAAGAAGCGAAAAAGTGAAATATTTATTTATAAAATAGTTCATTTTATATATGAAAAAAAAACTTTCCTGGTTTGAAACACGATAGGAATATATTTTGGTAAACACTTTATATGACTAATGCAAATTTCTAACCACAAGCTGGTTAGAAATATTCCTTTTAAAACTTCCGATTATAATAATTTACGCAAAAAAGGACAAAAATGGGATGTTAGGAATTTTGCCAGTGATATAAAAGTTTAAAGTACAGATAAAACAGTCCATAAAATTTGGGTTTTTCAAAATCTATATAACAATAATAACAAAACACAACCTTTTAAAGAAAGCTTCAAAACTTGTAGGTTCATATTCTAATTCTTTTACAAACTGTAATTCAAAACAGTAAGTTTGAAGTTTGTTTGAAATTAAGCACAAAGCTACAATATGGGCTATCTGTGCTCTACCCACCGCGGGTATCGAAACCCGGTTTTAGCGTTATAAGTCCGTAGACATACCGCTGTGCCACTGGAGGATCAAAACAATAAAACTTCTGTCTTGTCAAAAAGTAACGTATTATCAGTCGATCATCATTTATGAAACAACTGGACTGTACCTGTATGTTAATATCTTGTTAATAATAAATCAACGATTTTAATAATTAACAACTAAAGTATGACATCAAAACAGAAACTTTACATCGTTACTAGTCATTCAGTAATAACAGGATCACATTCACTTCTGGTTCGTGAATAACAATACTATAATTTTACATCGTTGCTAATCATTCAGTAATAACAGGATCACATTCGTGTCTGGTTCGTGAATAACAATACTATAACGTTACATCGTTGCTAATAATTCAGTAATAATAAGATCACACTCACTTCTGGTTCGTGAATAACAATACTATGATATTTTTTATAAATTTTCTATGATAACATTACTACATTTATTCTAATTGATCAATAAAAATTCTACGAGATCGTTCATGTTTTATCCTAATCGCGATCATGTCCCCGATTTTAACAGATGAGTTTTACTTAAGCATTTATGAAAAGAACAATACAGATTATTTTTGTAACTAAGGAAAACGGGCAATGTTATGAAACTAAGTTTTATTTTTTTTTTTTACGAGAATCAATATTATTTAGAATTTCTTTATGTTATGCAGGAAACATAAAGAAATTGTGAGTTGACTGAACTCGAGAACAATCTGTGAATGCTGGTTGTTTTATTCGAACTTGTCTGAAATTTTATGAACACAACACATGGGTGAATTTTCTTCCCCCACCATGACCAAACCCAATACAACCTACGTATGCCGTTTCTTCTCCCAACTTGGAACAACCTAATGCAACCTATGCATAAAGTTTGGTCTCCAAACATAGTACAACACATGTTTGTTGTTTCTACATAACTTGACCCGAGTTAAACAACATATGTATACTATTTTTCCTCCCAATATGACGCAACTTAATACATCCTATATATGCTGTTTCTTACCCAAATTGACACACCCTAATAAAACTTATGTTGCCGTTACTTCCACAACTTGACCCAATCTAATACAGCCTACATATGTTGTTTTTCTCTGCAACTCCACTCAATCTATGGCACACAATGTATGCTGTTTTGTTTTTCCGACTTAATTCAACCTAATAGAATATATGAATGTTGTTTATTATTCAACTGGGTCCAACTTAATAAAACCTATGTATGTCGCTCCGTCCCCAACTTTGTTCAAACTTATGCAACCTATCTATACTATTTCTTCCCCAAGTTGGTATAATCTAATGTATGTTGTTTCTCTTCCTTGAATAAAGTATTAAATTTATAGGGTATTTTAACTTAAGCTTACGAACATAACATACCCACGTTTCGTTGCGGAGTTCATAGGCCTCTCATGATTCACAGTGGCCCCAATGTATCGATCAAGCTCCTCCATTATTTACAGTTACTTCTATAGCTACCCCAACTGTTGTGCGTACCCGAACAAAAACTGATGATATCTTGTGCAAAGTTTCCAACATGACGCCCCCGGGATCTCAAGGAGGACAAGAAGCCCAACATCAGATGCCATATACGAGTCCATCGACACACTGTAATTCTAGGTTTTAGAAATCCTCCCATAGTTTAAGAGCTAGAAGGACTAAATTGAGCAGGCGATTTGGGGTGGCCCGGGTGTGTGTGTGTGGGTGTGTCCTTGTCTATATAGTCTAGCCTCTACCATGAAGACTCAGATATGATGGGTATCTATGGAAACAAATTCACAAATAAATTCGCCTCAATGTTAATTATTATAGGAATATAGAACAATATGTAATGTCATTCCGTTTATTTCTAGTCTGATATTTCAAACGTAAGCAAAAATAATGCCTTTGTTTTTAAACCGATTATATGTAATATACTGTAACTAGCAGCTCGTTGCTTAGAACGAGAAGCAAATGCTTATTTAATTGAAATTTCAACTTAACTTTCCATTAACTGTTAATTAGATTGTTAATTTAATACGATCAAACTTTTCACATTATAACAGCTTCCTCTGGTGAAAGAGTCTGTTATCAAAATATCGTGTTTGCTTTCGTCGCTGCTGGTCACGTAACAAGTATTAGATTATATTACAGTTAATGGATTTTCTACCCTTCCAGGTAGGCTAAGATCGAAAAACGATGTATGCAATAATGTATTTGAGGTTTTTTTCCTTTATTCGATTCTGATAAAAAAAAAATTCGCTCTTCAAAAACTAATATCCAAGTTAGATGATACGCAAGTTTATTGACAAAACATTCTCTTCTTTTTGTGATTTTATTTTTGTTTTCCACTTTAAACATTTTAAATTAAGAAATAGACGACTTTTATTGTTATATAACATAGTGTAGGTGTTTTTCTGCAATAGAAAAACACCTACCTCCTTATACATCTTCTTATACGACATCAGTATCGATACCGTATTGTTTGTTAGTTATACTTTCTTTGATAACGTAATTCTCAAACCTTTTATAACATATTAGATACGGTGTGTTTTAATAACGAGTTAATAGCTTCACAAAACTATAACGCAATTCAGGTGAATTTACTAGATGTAGTTAAACTGTAAGTTTTGGCGACTCCGTACAAACAACTTCCTATAGACAACATTAAACATTGGTTAATCCTCTGAAAATTCCCCCCAGTGGCACAGCGGTATGTCTGCGGACTTACAACTCTAGAAACCGGGTTTCGATACCCGTGGTGGACAGAGCACAGATAGCCCATTGTGCTTAACTTTAAAACAAACAAACAAGTCCTCTGAAAAAATTATTAAGAGCTACTGTTTTAAGATGTAAGAGTTAATAAATACCATGTTCTAACAAATAGTCCTTTTGTCTTATCTCTTATAACTAATAAAAAACAAATATTTTATTGCAGTTTACAGTGAAACTGAATTCTATCTTGACAAAAGCTTAATATTAACGAAATAATAATATTAGTAAATTAAAAACATCCCGATTCATATCCAATTAAACATAAATTAAAATGAAAACGCTTAATCCGATCACACAAATATTATTTCACAGTAGAGATATTAATTAACGATATATTTAGACACCATCATCTCCTTTGTTTGCACCGTATGCGACAGAAGAAAGCAAACTTACATATCCACCAGTCAGATCAACACCGTTTTGATTGAGCAAGCAGCCAATGAAACCTCGCTCCAGGTTTGGGAGGGGAGATACTCGAGTTTCTTTGATAGGAATAAGCTGTCAGTATCGGTGTTCTCGTCCAGAGCTTCTGAGAGACGTGAAACGCAAGTCAGTCGAGCTCCGAAACTTTTACTAGACAGATGAAAAGGTTCGCCCAGTGCTAACAAGTAGCTATTTTTAACAAAAGAAGACAATACTCAACTGACGTGATCTAATTCATTTTTATTGTTTAGAAAGTTTAAAGAGCTTCTGCGATTTTTACATTTGAGTGGCAAAGCTAATAGAATTTCATAAGCTGTCAATCTGAACATGGAGAACTTAACAATAGATATGTACTTGAGCTTTGACCCTTGCGAACATGTGAATTTTACAGAAACGTCACCATATAACCTAAGTGTTTGTACTAATGATACTTCTAGAAGTGTTCGAAATATCCATCGCCCGTTCATTCTCCCTCGGTGGCAACAGATCATGTGGGCTGTCATCTTTGCTTCAATGGTCGTTGTGGCAACTGGGGGAAATACAATTGTTCTCTGGATCGTTCTAGCTCACCGAAAAATGCGAACCGTCACAAATTACTTTCTTCTAAATTTATCCATTGCAGATTTAATGATGGCTACCTTTAACGCCATCTTTAATTTTGTATACTTGCTGAACAGCCATTGGCCCTTTGGAAGTGTATATTGTACTGTAAACAACTTCATCGCCAACCTCACAGTATGTTCCAGTGTTTTCACTATTATGGCAATGAGCGTGGACAGGTAAGTCTATTTTCTTTATCAATGAAAACATATTGACCTTCAGGGGTGAAGAGGAAGAGAAAGAGAGAGGTTGTGGAGGAGAGAAAAAAAATGCTAAAATGAATTTAGAGCTATGATACACAGGATAGGGATTATTTCATAGGAATGTGGAAGTATTACTAATATGCCCAAGTTTTTAAGGTCTTATACACTTCTGTAAGACATTCTGAACAATATCTTAAAACCATCTATCATTTTACGTTTTTCTCCAAAAATAGATAATCATCAAAAGGAATAAAAAGATAAATCTATTTGTTTTAACCTCAAAGCTACACAATGAGTTAACTGCGTTGCGTCCATCGCGGTGAGTCGAACCCCGTATTTTAACGTTATAGGTCCTCAAGATTAGCGTTAAGCCACCGTGAGACAGAGGATAACAGAACACACCTGCATTAGCATATGCTGTCACAACAAGGCAAAATCATACTGAAATATAACAAAACAAATATTGACTACAGATCCTCCGACTACCATGATATTAATTTAAATATATATTGTTTTCGTCAAACCAAATATCGTATATAATACGGAGATGTTATGATACGGTCCCAAAATGCTATGTGCCAACAAATGTTAGGATAGTCCTTGAGGATGGTTACTTAATTTCATATAACACCATATGCTTTAAAGGGTGCACGCAGCTGACAATAGTTATATCTTAACAAGAATATAATAAACATGGAATGTTATTTTCACTCAGGTAATAGAATAAATTTCAAGTGATTCTTTGTAATCCTCAACCACCTATATAATTAGATGTATTAATAGACAGAATAAACTATCTGAATCTATTAGAGTTGATTCTATGATCTGTTTTCATTACGTCCAGATAATTATATATCTATGATCCGTTATCTTCTTTATGTCCAAGACAGCTGAGTTCTCTGTCAAAATCAACAAGCTTTTTCATCTGTTATTTTTATGTCCAAGGCAGCTGTTTCTCTGTCAAAATCAACAAGCTTTTTGATCTGTTATTTTTATGTCCAAGGCAGCTGTTTCTCTGTCAAAATCAACAAGCTTTTTCATCTGTTATTTTTATGTCCAAGGCAGCTGTTTCTCTGTCAAAATCAACAAGCTTTTTGATCTGTTATGTCCAATGCAACTGTTTTTTTGTTATTTGTTATCTTTATGTGCTAAATAACGGTTACTCTATTTAAATCAGTTTTTGCTGTGATCAGTTATCTTCATATCCAGGATAGCCGTTTCTTAGTTTAAATCAGCTGTCTCTTTCATCCGTTATTTATATCTGCTAGGTAATTATTTCTCTATTTAAATCAGTTTTTGCTGTGATCAGTTATCTTCATATCGACGATGGCTGTTTCTTAGCTTAAATCAACATTCTATGTGATCCGTTATCTATATCCGTT